>NC_058132.1:403655751-403749073 GCF_016433145.1 Gracilinanus agilis
TTCTTCAATTTCTTTTTCTGATATGGGATTATTTAGGTATTCTATTTCTTCTGCTGTTAATCTAGGCAGTTTATATTTTTGTAAATATTCATCCACATCTCCTGAATTGTTATATTTATTGCCATATAATTGGGCAAAATAGTTTTTAATGATTGCCTTAATTTCCCCTTCATTAGAGGTGAGGTCTCCCTTTTCATCTTTGATACGATCAATTTGGTTTTCTTCTTTCCTTTTTTTTATTAGATTGTCCAGTACTTTGTCTATTTTATCTGTTTTTTCAAAGTACCAGCTTCTAGTCTTATTTATTAATTCAATAGTTCTTTTACTTTCGATTTTATTAATTTCTCCCTTGGTTTTTAGTATTTCTAATTTAGTTTTCTTCTGGGGATTTTAATTTGCTCGCTTTCTACTTTTTTGAGTTGCATGCCTAATTCATTGATCTCTGCCCTCCTTAATTTGTTAATATATGCACTCAAGGATATAAATTTCCCCGTGAGGGGGGGCAGCTGGGTAGCTCAGTGGAGTGAGAGCCAGGCCTAGAGACAGGAGGTCCTAGGTTCAAAGCCGGCCTCAGCCACTTCCCAGCTGTGTGACCCTGGGCAAGTCACTTGACCCCCATTGCCCACCCTTACCAATCTTCCACCTATGAGACAATACACCGAAGTACAAGGGTTTAAAAAAAAATTTCCCCGTGAGTACTGCCTTGGCCGCATCCCACATAGTTTGGTAGGATGTCTCATCATTGTCATTTTCTTCTATGAAATTGTTGATTGTTTCTATGATTCCTTCTTTGACAAATTGGTTTTGAAGAATCATATTACTTAATTTCCAATTAGTTTTTGATTTTCCTGTCCAGGTGCCCTTACTAATTATTATTTTTATTGCATTATGATCTAAGAAGGTTACATTTATTATTTCTGCTCTTTTGCATTTGTTTGCAATGATTCTATGCCCTATAATATGGTCAATCTTTGTGAATGTGCCATGTTCAGCTGAAAAGAAGGTGTATTCCTTTTTGTCCCTATTTATTTTTCTCCACATATCAACTAAATCTAATTTTTCTAGGACTTCATTCACCTCTCTTACATCTTTCTTATTTATTTTTCGGTTTGATTTATCTAAATCTGACAGAGAAATATTTAGATCTCCCACTAGTATGGTTTTACTATCTATTTCCTTCTTGAGCTCTGCCAGTTTCTCCTTTATGAATTTGGGTGCTATGCCACTTGGTGCATACATATTAAGCAGTGTTATTTCATCATTGTTTATACTGCCTTTAATCAGGATGTAATGACCTTCCCTGTCTTTTTTAATCATATCTATTTTTACTTTGGCTTTGTCAGAAATCATAATAGCCACTCCTGTCTTCTTTTTCTCATTTGATGCCCAAAAGATTTTGCTCAAGCCCTTATCCTTAAACTTGTGTATGTTCACCCACTTCATATGTGTTTCTTGTAGATAACATATGGTAGGATTTTGGTTTCTAATCCAGTCTGCTATCTGCTTCCTTTTTATGTGCGAGTTCATCCCATTCACATTCAGATTTATAATTATAAGCTGTGCTTTCCCTGACATTTTGGTATCCTCCTCTAGTTGTACTCCTTTTTCTTACGCTATTTCTTTTTAAACCAGTGGTTTGCTTTAAGTTAGTAACCCTTATCCCCTCCCTTGTTTAACTTCCCTTTCTACCCCCTCCCTTATTTTCCCCCTCTTTTTGTTTTTAAAGGCCTTATGAATTCCCTCCCTCTTCTCCCCTCCTTTTTTTTGACCTCCCCAGTCCCCTGCTCCCCTTGGTTTATCCCTTCTAACTTTCTCAGAAGGGTTAGGTAAGAGTTTTATGTCCCAATGGATAGTATAGCTACTCTTCCCTCTCTGGGTTGATTACACTAAGAGTAAGGTTTGATTATTACCTCTTAATGCTCTCTTCCTCTCCTTCTTATAATAGTATTTGTCCCCTCTCTCCCTCCCATGCCCTCTTTGTGTGTAATAGAATATCCCATTTTCTTATTCACTCAAGTTTCTCTTGGTGTCCCCTGCTATTCACCCCCTCTTTCCCATCACCCATGTCACCTTAGATTATTTAGTGTTCCACCCTCACCCTGTGAACTATTCTTCTGATTACTATAATAGTGAATATTATAATAGTGAATAGAGTTCACTACAGAGAATTATAAATAACATTTCTCTACATAGGAATGCAGATAATTAGATCTCACTGAGGCCCTTAAAAAGGCAAATTTAAAAATTATAAGTTTTCTTTCTTTCCCCTCTGTATCTTATTTACCTTTTCATGTTTCTCTCGATTTTTGTGGTTGGATATCAAACTTTCCATTTAGCCCTGGTCTTTTCTGTGCAAATACCTGGAATTCTTCAATTTTGTTGAATGCCCATAGTCCAGGTTTCTATTAATTTCTGGTTTTTCTGGAAGACCAATGATTCTCAAATTGTCTCTTCTAGACTGGTTTTCTTGGTCTGTCACTCTCTCATTGAGATATTTCATGTTTCCTTCTATTTTTTCAGTCTTTTGACTTTGTTTTATTTGTTCTTGTTGTCTTGAGAGATCATTAGCTTCTACTTGCTCAATTCTAGCCTTTAGGGATTGATTTTTGGCTATAATCTTTCAGTTTTCTGCTATAATCTTCTGGTTTTCGGCCATAATCTTCTGGTATTCCTTTTCAATCTGGTCATTTCTGTTGTTTAATTTGCTTATCAGTTCATTTGGTTTCTGAGCCTCACTTTCCAATTGCAAGATTCTACCTTTTAAACTGTTATTTTCTTGCCAGATCTCTTCCATTTTCCTCAAAATCTCAGTTTTGAACTCTTCCATAGGTTGTGAGGAGTTTTCCTTATTTGAGGAGGGTCCGGATGCTTGTTTGTTCTCCTCCTCTGTTTGCTCGGTTGTCTGGATTTTCTCTGTATAAAAGTTGTCGAGTGTTAAAGACTTCTTTTTCTTGTTGTTAATCTTTCTCTTCTGAACTTCCTGAGACTGGGTAGCTATCATTAGCCCAGAAGCTTCTCAGGTTTATCCTCGTGCTCAGGGTCTGTCCACGGTCAAGCCCCCTGGTGCTTGATTGTCTGCTGGAGGTTTCTTTACAAGTCTCAGGGCGCTGCTTCCACAGTCGTATACCCACCTGCACTGGTTCCCCACTCAGGGTTTCAGAGCTTTAGCTTGTGTCTGCCTCCACCCAGGCCTCCGCCCGTACCTGTGCTCTGAGCCGCGCTCTGTGTCCTGTGTCCACTCTCGGCGTCCTGCTCCTGCGCTCAGATTTTGTGTGCGTTCGTTAGCTTTTTGGGGTCCTAAATCTTGCTGCTCTCAGGAACAGGCCCCAGAGCTGTCAATGACTCGATGGGTGCCCCAAACTTGCTCTATTTCTTTTTAGCTGGCTTCAGCACTATAGATGTTGTGTGTGGAGGGGGTGGGGGTGGGGTGGTTGCCCAGCCCCCGATTTAGTGAGAGCTGTTTTGCCCCTTTATAGCATGGAAATGCCTTGATTCCACATACCTTCCACGCTGTGCCCTGTTGTGGGGTTCCTCCGTTCGTCTGGACTTGTTTTTATGTCCCCTTGAGGAGTTTTGTGTGTTTCGGTCAGGAGAGGTTAAGAGCTGCTTCTTACTCTGCCACCATCTTAACCCGGAACCTTAATATGACTTTTTAAGAGAAGAAAATCAAACCACTAGCATTAAATGTGAAAAATATAAATTTACCACCAATGAAGATGAAATCAAAGTAATTATTAGGAAATTTTGTCCAATTATTTACTAACAAATTTAACCATTTAAGTGAAATTGAAGAATATTTACAAAACTTTAAATTGCCTAGACTTACAGAAGGGGAAATAAAATATCTTTAAAAACCTAGTTTAGAAAAAAAAATTGAGTAGGTCAAAAATGAACTTCCTAAGAAAAAAAAGCTTCAGGGCCAGATTTCTTATTCCTGGGGATAGCTAGGTGGCTCAAGGAATTGAAAGCCAGGCCAAGAGAAGGGAGGTCCTGGGTTCAAATTTGACCTATGACACTTCCTGGCTATGTGAGCCCTCTGCTTAAACTCCATTGCCTACCCGTTACTACTCTTCCTCCTTGGAACCAATATACAGTATTGTTTCTAAGACAGAAGGTGAATTTTTTTTAAAAAAAAAAGATCATCTACTTTCAGAACTAAATAAATTATTTAGAGCAATTGGTAAAGAAAGAGTCCTGCCAAAATCCTTTTATGAAACACATATGGTGCTGATATCTAAGTCAACAAGAGTGAAAACAGAGAAAGGACATTATAGACCAATTTCATTAATGAAAACAGATGCAAAAATCCTAAATAAAAGAGGAAACTACAACAATATGTCATAAAGATTATATATTATGACCAAATGGGATTCATACGAGGTATGTAGGGATGGTTTAATATAGGGAAAACTATTAACAAAATCAATTACATCAATAAAAAAGTAAAAAATAAAACCATATTGATATATGCAAAAAAAAGCTTTTTTTCAAAACATAACACTCATTCCTATTAAAAACACTTGGAAGCATAGGTATGAGTGAATTCTTCTTTAAATATAAACTTAAAGCCAACAGCAATCATTAGATGTAATGGGAATAAGTTAAAAGTCTTCCCTACAAGATCAGGAATGAAACAAGGATTCCCATTATTACAAATATTATCTAATATTTTATTAGAAATGATAGCAATAGCAATAAAAAGGACAAAGAAATAGAAAGAAACAGAATTGGCAAAGAGGTAATAAAACTATTTTTTAAAAACAATATAGGGCAGCTGGGTAGCTCAGTGGAGTGAGAGTCATGCCTAGAGACAGGAGGTCCTAGGTTCAAACCTGGCCTCAGCCACTTCCCAGCTGTGTGACCCTGGGCAAGTCACTTGACTCCCATTGCCCACCCTTACCACTCTTCCACCTATGAGACAATACACCGAAGTTAAGGGTTTTAAAAAAAAAACAATATATTCATAAAAAATCCTAAACATTGCATTCAACTAAAAATTAGCTGAAACTATAATGTTAGCAAAGCAGCAGAATATTAAATACCACATAAATCATCAGCCTTTTTATTTGTTACTAGCAAAGTCCTAGGTAACTGGAGTGTATTCTTTTACTCTTGCTCAGAAAACAAATGAGCATGAACATTAACTTCAGCCAGGAAAAATATTTTCTTTTCTGCAAAACTTTCAAATCATTTTTGAAAATAACTAAGCAACCAAAATTCTACTTGGTCTGCACTCCACTCTGAGTTTCTGTCTCTGTCTCTGCCTTTCCCCTTCTCCACTTTCTCCTGTCTTTCTCTTTCTTCCTCCTTGCTCCTCCTCTTCTTCCCTCACCCCCAAACACAGAGTACAATAAAATTGTTTAATTGTGTCTGACTCTTAGTGATCCCATGGACCATGGCTATCCATGGGGTTTTCTTGACAAGAATACTGAAGTGGTTTGCCATTTTCCTCTCTGGTCATTCCTTTAGTCAGTCAAAGGTTAAGTGATTTGTCTAGTGTTCAAAGCTAGGAAGTATCTGGGTTGGATTTGAACTCAGCTCTTCTTCCTAATTTTAGACACAGTGCTGTAACCATTGAGCAAAAACTGCCTCTAAAAGTAGAGATGCTTTCCATTAACCTGATGTAGAAAAGTCAGTAAAGGAGGCACATTCCCAAATATGATAGTACACCCTCAATGTTGTATGAGCTTCTTCCTACTTCTGACTTGGTACTCAGATGAAGGGATCATTTCACCTGGAATTCAGAATCTAATGCTTCATTTGTCAATAATTAATTAATTCAATTCAGTGTTTTCTTGACAAACCTTACTTCTACAATGTGTCTACAAAGTAATGGTAATTGTCAGTGTCTCCTTACTTTAAAAAGGTTATAAACTAATCTCAAATAAAATAAGCAGTTACCTGGGTGGGGGGAAAACACAAAGTTATGGTACCATCATGATGTTAACATGGTATGGCAATTTTTGCATAGTGAAAATAGTTATTTTCAACTTAAAAAGAATTTGTCTAGGATTTATTACCTAATAGTGGCCTATGGTGGTAAATTTGTCTTTAAATAGTGATGCGTTTTGAATCATAGAAAAAGACTAGTGGATCTCTCAGGGATCATTGACCTTCTAAAATTATAAGAAATTAAAATGCCCATTTATTTTTTCACTTCAAGGTTGAGAGCTAAGAGGCTGGAGACAAGGTTTATACCTCAAGCACTATTTTTCTTACCTCCCAAAACGTGTGCAAACAAATACATTTACATATAGCCTTCAGAATATGAGAATATGCCCTTCCATTTCCTGGTAAATTAAAAATTCATGCCATTTGTTTGTTTTATTGTTCTATTTTATTTTTGCATCACCTTTATATTCTAATATAGTCTTCTTTCCCTTACCAGAAATCCATCTCTTTATGATAAAGATCTTTCTTAAAAAGAGAGGGAAAGGGTTATAAGAAGTAACAAGCAAAATTATTTCAGAAATATCTGGAAAGACTAACATGAAATGATGCAAAGTGAAGTGAGACGCAGAACATTATTCGTAGTGACTACAATTTTTCTTAATGAACAACTATGAATGACTTAGTTATTCTTAGCAATGCAGTGATCTAATATCATATCAGAGACTTATGATGAGAAATGTCATCTTCTGTCCAAGAAAGAACTAATGGAATCTGAATGCAGACTAAAACATACTATATTTAATTTTCTTCCTTCCTTTCTTCTCCAATTCTCCCTCCTCTTCCTCCTTCCTCTTCTTCCTCTTTTACAAAATGACTAACAATGAAATGCTTAACATCTCAGGAAGGGGAGAGGGAAAGGTCAAAAGGGAAAGAAGAAAGGACACAATTTGAAACCAAAACTTAAATAAAGGAATGCTAAAAATGTTTTTACAAGTAATTGAGGGAAAATAAAATATTATTTAAAAGAGAAAAAGTGAGAGGGAGAAAAAAGCGCTTCAGCAAAATAATCAACATATCTGTCAAGTTGGATAGTAGTAGAATTCCACAAACTCTGCAAAGAAGTGAAAAAGCCACATGTTTCTATTTTTCTTCAGTATCATGATTTTTCATTATATTTACAAATTGTCCAGTCTAAAATTTTTGTTAATATACATCCTTCGTTACATTAGGTTCCCAATTCTGTCTACTTTATATCAATTTATAAATCTTTCTTTGTCTCTCTAAATTATTCTTCATTTTGTGTTTTATGCAACAATATTTCATCCTATTCATTTCCCACAATTTATTTAGCCTTTACCTAGTCATCTAGCACTTATGTTCTTTCCAGTTTTATGCTACTATAATAAGAATTGCTATGAGTACTTTGTTATATATAGGATCTTTCAACCTACCTTTGTCCTGTCTCTCACAGGAGGATTTTTGCGTCATTGGGTTTGGGCACTTTATTCATATTCCAAACAGAATTCCAAATAGCTTTCCAAAATAGCTACACCAATTAAACACTTCACCAATTTAGTGTGCCTATAGTCTTTATAATTTTGATTATTCTCATCTTTTTTATCTTTACCAATTTGCCAGTTTTGAAGTAAAACTTCAGGGTTATATTGATCTTGAGATACTTTTGTTAATTTTAATGTCTTGGACAGCAGACCATTTATCAGAAATATATGATGCAATGATTTTTTCCCCAAAAAGACTACTTTCCTTTCTCTTAGTCCATTGATTTTCTAGTGCAAAAGCATTTAAATTGTCTCATCAAATTTCTTTATTTCAGGGCAGCTAGGTGGTTCAGAGGATATAGAGTTAGGATTGGAGACAAGAAGTCCTGGGTTCAAATTTGGCCTCTGATCCTTCCTAACTGTATGACCCTTGGCAAGTCACTTGATTCCAATTGCCTAGCCCTTACCACTCTTCAGCCTGGGAATCAATACTTATTATTAATTCTAAGGCAGAAATGAAGGGTTTTCTAAAAAAAATTATTTATTTATTTTAAACCCTTAATTTCGATGTATTGTCTCATAGGTGGAAGAGTGGTAAGGGTGGGCAATGGGGGTCAAGTGACTTGCCCAGGGTCACACAGCTGGGAAGTGGCTGAGGCCGGGTTTGAACCTAGGACCTCCTGTCTCTAGGCCTGACTCTCACTCCACTGAGCTACCCAGCTGCCCCCTATTTATTTTTTCACCTTTTATAATTGCCTCTTTCCATTGCCTGATTAAGAATTACCTTCCTGGCCACAGCTATAAAATGTATATTCTCTTCTAATTGTATTTATCATGGTACTTAATACATATTAAAGTCATGTATCCATTTTCAGCTTATTTTCATATATGGTATAAGATGTTACTTTAAGCACATATTTTTCCAAACTGTTTTACAGTTTTCCTCATAGTTATTTTCAAATAGGACAAAATAATTCCCCAACTAATTTATGTTCCTGGGTTTATTGAAAATTGGGTTATTTAATACAATTTATTTAAAATCATTCTTACTTAAGGAGTCTTCCCTCTTAGACTTTGCTTCTTTCAATTATAAAAATTTGTCAAAGAAAAACACAAATGTCATGCTTACTGAGAATGCAGCTATAGACAGTGCACTTGCCTAAGGCAAATACCTATCTCAAAGTTGTGTGGTTCGGTTGCTCATTTACATAGAGAAGTCTAAAGAAAACTGGAGTTAATATATGGCAAACTTTGAACCCCCAAACTGACATGATTATGAGTCAAATGCATTTGGCAAAGATGATATTTTGTTTTTCATCATTGCATGATATTTCTAAAAATGAAGATCCATTTCTGAATTGAACAGAGGACAAAAATATATATATTTCAAAGCTTACATGAAAGAAACATTTATAGCTTTCTGCACTCAAATTAGAAAAGAGGCTTCAGAGCTGTGCAAAAGTGAAGCTATAACTCCCTATGATGTTGCCTGCCATCTGTTGCTGGGGAGATATGGCTGGTAAAAATGTCTATACCTCTCTCTGCATAGCTACCTATGTATAAGCAGAGGAGAAAGAGAGTATTCTTAGCTGCCACCTGCTACCACCAAGAAGATGGAAAAGAAGCTCAGAGCCCAACTTGGAGAACATGAGGCAAGAAGCTTCAGTTAGTGCTAGGCTAAGGATGTCTGCCTTTTCTAATAGAGTAATCAACTGAGCCTGAAGTTGGAAGTACTGAAGATACCCAGGTGTCCTCAGGTAGTGATGACCATTCCACCTGGGAAGGGGCCAGCAACATAGACCATTAGCAGTTTAACAGCCCTGTGGATCAACCCGTCCAGCTGGGATGCCATGTCAATGGGAAGAACTGATCCCACATAAATGGGGAAAGATACAGGCTAGCATGAGCCCACAGATGCTGAGTTGGGAATTGTTCCCATCACATATATTCACACAAGGACCTCATTAGCCTGCTAATTTGTTTATATCTCCCCTCCCTGAGGACACTATGTACCTTCATAGAAGAACATCCCTCAAATTTATAGAAAGAGCATTATTTTGTTATATTTGCTTCATATTCTGGTAAGTAAATAGTTTGATTAAGAGTTCATGGGGGCAGAGGCAGGTAGGTAACTCAGTGGAATGAGAGCCACGTGTAGGGACAGGAGGTCCTGGGTTCGAATATTTGACTTCTAATATTTCCTAACTGTGTAATCCTGTCTAACCCTTACCAGTCCCCTGGCTTAGCACCAATACATAATATCAATTTTAAGACAGATGGTAAGAGTTTTTTTAAAAAGGTGTTCTCTACTAAGTGGTGGTTCCCTCCCAGGATTACATTAATTGATTACTCTAAAATTCTAAGATGAAAGGTAAGTGTTTAAAAAAAAAGAGCTAATGAGAGGGCAGCGAGGTGGCTAGAGAGACATGCCTGGAAATAGGATGTCCTGGGTTGAAATCTGAACTCAGACACTTCCTAACTGTATGACCCTGGGCAAGTCATTTAACCCCAACTAGCTAATTAGACAAATAACCCTTATGCCTCTTCTATCTTTAAGTCAATACTTAGAACTGATTCCAAGACACAAGGTAAGGGTTTATCAAATAATTAATAAGAATAGTTAATGTAGTAGATTGGTAATGAAAAAATACAATGGCAAGGGCTCATGAGTTACAATGTTAGAAGGAATGGCCTTTGTTATTTTGTGTTTACTTTGGTGTATGTACCTCCATAATCTTGAAAAAAGTGAGTGGATGCAGCAATTGGGGATTTTCCAGCTTAGATTCTGGTCAAATAAGGGGAAACAAGCCAGCCTTGGAGGATTTGGTAATAATAGCCCTATAAGGAGGAAGGGTGGTAGTTGAGGGCAAACCTTAGTGAGATTAGTCAAACTTTTCACTAAACCTATCTAATCTATTCCACAGTTCTATTTTTATATTTTTGAACTAGCATCAAATAATTTTAATGATTACTGCCTGCTTTATATTATAATTTGAGATCTGGAAATGATATTTACCATTTTTCTTTCCTATTGTTTTTCATTATTCCCTTGAGCTTCAAGGTATTTTGCTCCTCCAAATTAAATTGTAATATCATTTTTCTAGCTCTGGAAAATATTTTCTTGGTAAATGGTTTTAGCACTAAATATGTAAATTAAATTAGATGGCACCTTAATTTTTAAAATTATTTTGGCACAACTCAACCATTAGCACTTAATATCCCTCTAGGTATTTAAATTGTTCTTTATTTCTTTAAAGTGTGCCTTGTAATTGCATCTATACAGATTGAGGGTGTCTGGGAAGATTGCCATACATATTATGCACTTCAAAGTTATTTTAATTTATTTGTCATATCTATCCCCCTATTTCTTCCTAGATTTTGTCATGCTATAAAGAAAAACTATTTTTTTAAGTTTATTTTGCATCCTATTATTAATTTGCTCAGTCTCTTGCCAACTCTCTTGTATATTCTATGTCTCATCATTTCCTTGGCAAATAGTTTTGTCTCCTCTTTGCCTATTGTCATGACTTTAATTCCCTTCTTTTGTCTACATTTCTGTAACTACTTCAAATAAAAGGGAGGCAAAGGGTTGTCTTTGCTTTATTTCTGTATTTATTAGGAAAGTTTCTGTTCCTCCCTTTATATATAACACTGTTTTGTTTGGTTGTTTTGGTTTTGGATACTTTTATTATAAGATTTCCTGCTAACTCTCTGTTTTGGAGAAATTTTAGCATAAAAGAATGTTATATTTTCTCAGAGGTCTTTTTCAGGCTTTATTGATATAATTGTGCTTTGGGATTTTTCCCAATATGATTAATTATAATTTTTTCCTAATTTTAAATATGTTTACATACCTAGTATAAATAAATTTTGCTCATAGTGATCCACTTTATAACAAAAATAAATTTAATTCATATTTATATGTTTAAGGCTTACTAAACATGAGGATTTTGACTATATAAACTAACATGCAGAAATTAACATAAATAATAAAATATACTTAATATATTTAGATACTAAAGCTTTAAGAGAAAAATGCTGGTATATTGCTGAGACCTTATCTTAAACTGAACCATATAGATAGCTTACTTTGCTTGTCATTGAAAGTACTCTGGGAATGGAAACAGCTAGAGAGGAGAATCAGATCTATGACATTGCATGTAAAGAGCAAAAGGTTAAATAGTTAACCCTGATAGGAGCATGACAAGAAAAAAAGGAAGGGAGAAAGAAAAGAAGAAAGTATTTCTTCTCTACTAAGTGGTGGTTCTTTCACAAGATTACATTAATTGATTAGCATAAAAGGAGCTACCTCATGGGGAAAGAAAGATTCAAAGCATCAATCTCAGCTAGAGTTATGGCCAAGAGTTTCTCAGGAATGCTTACAAAATGATGAATTAGGAGAAGGCAGAAATCCAAAGCAAGATTTGCAAACCAGAAAGGTCTGCAAAGAGATCAGGAATCATGTTACCAGAAATATCTGTGAAGTTCCTGTGGACTCAGTCTCTAAGGACAAAGAAAAAGAAGATAAGAAAATATATATTATGCTTAACAAGCTAAAAGAGGAAGATTATCAGCAAAGTTGAGGTGCTTGGAGAGAAGAGTCCAATGACTCATAAAAAGTTAATAACAGCTTCTTCAGTATTACACATGAGAAGTAGGGGTTTGACTCATCCTGGGCAATTGTTAGTATTTTAATAAGTGTGCTATCCCAGGAAAAGAAATCAGCTTCAGGCATTTAATGATGGTCTTATCATACATGGTCTAGTAATCCTTTTATTTGATTGTAAAGGGTCCAAGTTGGGAGAAGGGGATAAGGAAAGAAAGAAATTCGGGTATTTTCCTTCAGTTTGTTGGGATGTATGTAGATCATAATTCCCTACTAATATGTTATTGTTCAGTTGTTTCAGTCATGTCTGACTCTTCAAGACATATTCTGGAGTTTTCTTGGCAAAGATGCTTGAATGGTTTGACATTTTCTTCTCCAGTTCATTTTATAGATGAAGAACTGAGACAAACAAGGAACTGAGGTAAATGACAAGTAAAGGGTCACGCAGCTAGGCAATAACTGAGGTCATCTTTGAATTCAGTTTTTCCTGACTCCAGGCTCAGGACTTTATCCATTAAAACACCTAAATATCTTCCTACTGGTGTGCCTATGCCCTTTAGTGATCCAGGAGATAAAATTAACTTTCTGGTAAAAGCTTTTACATAAATGGCATTTTTTTCCCTTTAGTAAAACTAAATGTCAGAAAGGGCAAAGATAGGACAAAGAAAGAGAAAGAGAAAAAAAGAAAAGAAGAAAAAAGAAAAAAAAACTCTTTCAAATGTAAAAGAAGCATTCTATAACTTAGAGTTAAAGGGCTGAATTGTTCAATTGCCTTTGTTAGATGATGAAAAATGTTTTAATACCAGTCTAAGGCCACTCATTTGAATTAGTCATCATTAGGAATCTGAACAGAATAATTTGAGTGATCATCATTAGTAAAGGTAAAAGGTTCCCTCTCAGGGAGAACTTGATCTGAAGAACAAAGAATTGTAAAACAGGAAAGGATACTTATGGGGTACCTCCAGTCTACCAAGTCTCTAAGGGAGTCAAAGAAGAGGTATCTACCATGCCTAGGCTAAGGGCTATAAACCCTGCTAGAAAGAATACTTTAACAGACAGCTGATCCAAATGCTACAGATGGGAAAGACTGCATCTGCCTACTGAAGAGCAAGCCCAGGAAGTCCAGCCAATGGACCTATCCAGCAGAGATGCTGTGAAGAACCCAGAATTTGAGCCATCTGTCTTGGCTGAGCCTTATTCATCCATAGCCTAATAGTCAAGCCATACTTCTGACCTGCTTTAGCAACCCAACTGTCTGATGACAAGCTTGGCCCAATGCAGCAGCAGCCCAGCAGCTGAATTATTTTAGCAATCCAAGGTCAGCGACAGGTAAATCATGTGAAGAGGGAGTGTAAAAGCGTCCTCAAGCAATCTGCTTGACCCATCCTTGCAAAGAACTGACCCACATAAGAGCATTCATGCTATTCAAGGAGCAATCCCTACTGAGCCACTCAGAGGAAGAAAGAACACTGGATCCCTGATTCCAGAGTGTTAAGCTGGTTGGCCATGTGTGATGTCGATACATTTGTCTTGCTACCTTTATAGTTGAAATTCATATATCTTCTTACTGCGATAGACTATAATGGGTATTTGTGGGAGAGTACACTGAAGTTTGGAGGTTTGGAGGGGAAATCCCTTTTAACTGCTATTCTTTAGCATCTCCATATCCACTGATTCCTTCTCTACTGCTTTCAGAATGTCAATCTTCCCTATTCTTAAAAAAATACCCTCTGTCAAACCCTACTATTCCCCAAAAATGTTGTCTTATGTCTTTTCTTCTCTATCTGAGTCAAATTCTGGTTGTCTAGACTTGCTATCTCTACTTTATCTCCCCTCTTATTTACTTCTCAGCCCTATGCAATCAGGCTTCTAATATCATTACTAAATTAAAACTGATCTTTCCAGAATTACTGATGATCCCTTACTTGCCAAATTTGATGATCTTTTCTAGATCCTAATCTTTCTGGACCTATCTGCTGCACTTACTCTATTGATCATCCTCTCCTCCTAGATATTCTGTCCTCTCTAGTTCTTTAAACTACTCTCTCCTGGTTGGACTCCTACCTGTCTGACCACTTCTCAGCCTCCTAATTGTGAACATTCCCCAAAATTCTCCCCAGGGCCCTATTCTCTCATTTTTTTTCTCTTCCTCTTGTTTTCACCTGTGTCTTTATTGCCTTTCTGTTTCTCTCCCTCTTTCCTGTTCCCAGGAGATTAACTATACAAAAAACTCCCAGATCTCCATATGCAGTTCCAGTCACTCCCCTGAACTTAAGTCTTATTATGTCACCAGTTTTATAATGGATATTTTAAACTGGTGACACAGAAATATCTTCAATGTAGCATGCTGTCCATTCTTCTAAGTTTCTTTATTTCTTTTTTTTCTGTCTTAGAACAATACTGTGTACTTACTGCTCTACTGCCCTGGAACAGTTATGGGTTCCAGGGCAGAAGAGCAGTAAGGACTAGGCAGGGGGAGATGAGTGACTTGACCATGGTCACACAACTACAAAGTGTCTAAGGTCATATTTAAACATAGTACCTTCTGTCTCTAGACCTGGCTCTCAATCCACCTAGCTTACCTCCAATATTCCTTCTTTCTGTCAAAAGTGCCACCATCTTTGTGGTATCATAATAATGGCATAATTACAATCAAATGCAATGGATTTCTCTACTAGCAGCAATTCAATCATACAGGACAATTCTAAGGGATTTATGAGAAAGAATGTGATCCACATCCAGAGAAAGAACTGTGGGAGCAAAAACAGAAGAAAAACATATGACTGATCACATGGGTCAACGGGCATATGATTGGAGATGTAGACTCTCAATGATCACTCTAGTGCAAATATTAATAATGTGGAAATAGGAAATAAGTCTTGATCAATGACACATGTAAAACCCAGTGGAACTGCTCATTTGGTATGGGATGGGAGAGGTAGGAGGTGAGGGAAAGAACGTGAGTCATGGAAAAAATACCCTAAAACAAACAAACAAATAAATAAATGAACTTAAAAAAATTAAAAAATAATAATAATGGCATTATTCTCCATTCCTCAGTCTCTTTCACCCTACATATATCAGTTGCTGACAAATGTTGTCATTTCTACCTTCAAAATCTCATACCTAACCCCTTCACCCTACTCATGTTAGGTACTATCTTTTAGGCTTTGAGCATCTGTTCCTTACATTATTGCAACTCTCCTATTCATTCTCCCTGCCTCCATTCTAATTTGTTCTATACACTGATGACAAAATAAGTTTCCTTAAACCCAAACATGTTCATGTGGCTTCTCTACTAAACCAATTCCAGTACTTTCCTATTGTCTCTAAGCATCAAATATAGAGTCTTCAGTTTAGTTTTCAAAGCTCTATACAGTTTGAATTTGTCTTTTATCAGCTTTGCCAGGCACATTGGACATCACTTTCTCTCCAATAGCCCATGATCTAGAGTAGACACATAAGCTTTCTTCTCAATCTTTTACGTAGATGCTTTTGTATTGGCTGTCTAGTCAATGCGATGGACTCTCTCCTCATTCATGCGTCATAGAATCCTTCACTTCCTTCAACATGCAGCTTAGTCACTATCTTCTGCATGAAGTCTTTCTTAATCCCTCCAACTATACACCCTGCTTTGTGTATGAATATATGTATATTGTATACTTTTTGTTTATGCTGAATATATTTTTATAAAAGCTCCTCCTTTAGAATATAAGCTCATTGCAAATAAATGTCATTGTGTTCTTTATTACTCATATTCCTAGTAATTAGTTCAGTGCCTGGACAGAGTTGACACTTAATAAATATTTGTTGATTGATGGATCATTCTTGCCATGCCATTTAAGCAAATGCTTTTTTTTTCTAAAAAGCTAGCTTATATTGTGGTTCAGTCATTGTGCAGTCATGTATAATATAGCCCTCTTTGGAGTTTTCTTGATAAAGTTACTGGAGTAGTTTTCCTTCTCCAGCTCATTTTACAGATGAGGAAGCTGAGGCAAACAGGGTTTTGTGACTTGACCAGAGTCTGAGGTTAGATCTGAACTCATGAAGTTGAGTCCTCCTGATGCCAGGCTCAGCACTCTATCCTCTGAGCCACCCAGCTCCCACCCACATTTATAATAAATTATATGTATATAATAACATAATATAATATGATGTGATGTGATGTGATGTGATGTGATGTGATATGATATAATATAATATAATATAATATAATTTATATAATATAATTTATATAATATAAATAATAATTCCCCTTTAAAATAAAAGTCACTCCTGTGAGTCTCAACCTACTAGTGCTGAGTATGAGTTGGGTAAGTGATCACAGAGAACATAAGAGAACTTACACCAAAACTACTCAGTTTTCATGTGTTCTCACCCAAGGGTTAATTCGTGTCTTTTGTAATGGACAGAAGTGGTGTGTCCTTCTCAATATGTCACCCTTCCTCATGGCTTCTCAATATGTCAATTATAAAAAGTCAGTTTGGTATAATTGATGGCCCGAGTTCAAGTCAGACTCTATGACAAAAAGATTAGGTGACTGGACCAGTAGTAGTCATACTACAGACCATAATGTAGTCATACATTAATTTGGAATGTGTTGTTTACCTTAATTTACTAGTTTGGGTTTGTAAGGCCAATACTTAGTAGGCGATTTGTTTCATCTTAAATATTGTATCTGTTTATCTTAAATATTAAAATGTTAAATATTTATTTAAAAATAAATGTACTGATGTGGTTTGTACTCCAGATCTGGCATGTGAGTCACCATAACCTGCCTTTAATGACTAGAGGCACTTGTGTGTAAGCAAGGGAGGCCATGATGACCCAAGCATGTTTCTTCATTGTCAGATGGTCTATGAGAGCCAGAGTAAATTCTGAAATTGAACCTGAACCATGGGACAGATATGAATTTTAGACTAGGACCATAGCACAGTCTCTAGATCAGAATGACCTCTTAAAACTGGGGAAGGGCAGTTCAGAAGGTAAGGGTGAGTCCTATAGAAAAAAAACCCATTTATAAAAGCCTTGCACCTCTAACAATATTGATCCCATAGATCATGAGACATCCCTCATTAATCAGAGGGCAGTAGAGACTCAAATGTCTGTGAGCATTCAGCAACCAGAGAAGGATGTCGAAGGGATCTGCTTCTTTAAAGACCATTCCTGGGAAATGAGAAAAGATGATGTAAATAATTGAATTTGAGTAACTTTTTGGGGCAGAGGGGTATGCACAGTCAGGAAGATGGAAAAATGAGTCAGGTCTGGGTTGGTAGCTTGTTTGAAAATGGAATGATGTGAAACTGTCACAGGTCATTGAAATGTTAATAAAAAATTAAATGGAAAGGATTCTTGCCTCCATTTAGAAATGTGTCTGGTCAGCAGGAAAGGGTCTGCTGTGACACCTCCACCATGTCCTTAGGGAACTGACTCCACTTGGGCAAGCCTCTTTTTTACTTGGGTTTAGAGGACCAGGAAGCTTACCAATGAGGGCATAACTTGAGCCTTAGCTCCCTGGGCCAGTCATGTTTCAAGGACATTTTCCATACCTTATAATAGGAATAAAATCCTCACCTAACTTATGTGGGTGAAGCCTCTAATAGATACTCTTCCTTTCATGGGGGTTATATTGATCTACAGGCCCGCCAACTGTGATAAGCCTGGAGCCTCTCTGAGTTGGGATTTGAGATGATCTAAAAATGCTGAGTGTTTAAAAGTGCTAAATGAACTGCCTAAAACTTTTCATGTGGCACTTGGGAAGTTAATGGGAACGATGCCATGTGGACTTGCTTGGGTCTTTTTTAGTGTAAGGCACCAGAAGAGGCATAATGCTTAATAATCCTCATGAGTCCAAAGACATTTCTGGAATTTAGGCTATGGACCAAGGTGCCAAATGGGTCTCGGTTGGATTAGTGAGGTTGGAAAGTTGGTATGATATATCATTTTAAGTGACAGTTTCTACCAAGATGAAGAGAACTTCTATTTTTTCAGGTATAGACACAGTACTCTTGCTTCCAGGGGCAGAATACATGGATGTGGGCTTACTGTGCCCAGACACAATGATTTCCAGTGCCTGTAGATCGTGTTGCCCTCAAAGACACCTATCACTAACAATCTCCGTTTTGAAAAAAAATGTTCTCCGCCACTTGTTCCAAACAAGTGATAACCAGTCAATCATTTAATCAGTCATCATCTCATAATTATTCTCCTGAGGATTCTTTCTGTTTTAAGCATGCTTTCACCTCATTCTCATATGCATTGGCAATGTCAACCAACCATCAGTGATAATAGCTAAGACTTCTATAATGAGGTCTTTGTGAAGACAACACTTGCTCTTTTCTCCTCTGTGGACATGTTGCTCAGCAAATGGAAGAACACAGGTGTTTCATCAGCATATCTGATTTGGCAAAAAACCGATTGTTATATTTTCCCCCCAAACCCAGGCTATGCTATTCATATTTTATCAAACTTGTCACTGAATTGGTTGGCAACTGCTAAACTAATGATGCCCTGAATCTAAACGAGAGGCCACTTTTCATAAATCTCCAGAACCATCAAAAGCTGGCTCTAAATGCACTCCAAAGCACTTTTAACGTGGTTACAATTTCTAAGGTTTAAGTTTTATGATGCTTCAAACAATCAACATGCCATTTGTCTTTGTCTTTGCTATTTTACAAAGAGAGAACACAAACTCAGTGAAAAATAAAATAAGGCTGTAAATCTTCATCAGTATGGAGAGAGGATGTATGTTGCAGGCTTGCGCTTAGCATTTGATGTTTTATACTTCTGGCATTGCTAATTGCTGTATTCCTAGGGAAGGCTGGTGTGCCTCATAGAAGAAAAAATGAAGACACAAGGCACAATTAATTCTTCTTGCTCCATGTTACTAAGAATAGGCAAATCCTTCTAAAGGAAAGACAAACTTCAAGAGGGGAAGGGCATCTGAAGTAGAGGAAGGGGAAATTGCTCTTATCAAGGGATTTGGGAGTGGGTTGGTATTATGTAGAGGAGGATGGGAAGGAAAAGGACAAATGAGGAAGGATTTCTAGTTAATATGAGTTTGAAAATTCTTAGATGAAAGCAGCTTATCTGACGAAACTCTAAAATGACTGAAAAGGGCACCAGATAATGTAATGATCAATAATGAAAAAGATAAAGCAGTAAGCTCTTTTAATTAGTTCAGTCCTACACGGGAAGACTACCTGAGGCCTGAAGTCTGTTGCTTCTCTGGGTTGGGATGCACAAAGGTGGCCTGGAGGAAAATCAGTGCCTACAAGGATTTTGCTAGGCAGTACAAATGTTTCAGGGTCCATAAAGAGGTTTGAAGCCAGTGTTTCTATTAGGGCTGCAACAAAAGGCAAGGAAATCTCCCAATGGATGACTCCCAGAATAAAAAGAAGCAAGCACCCAGGATGCCCTTGCAAAATGATCCTCTAGGTGATCTGAGACCTACTTAGTCACTGACAACCAATCTTCTCTCTCATTTCTCACAGACCAGTTCCAAAAACAACCCAAAGCCTGGCATATCCCACCCAGGGCAGTCCAGGTCTTATAATGGTTCATTTTATTCCTTCTGAGACACTGTACTATAAATTCCATAATGCTTACTTAGCCTTTGGATATCTTTTCCTTTGCCTACAAAACAGCTGGCCCTTTCAGATCTGGGTGTATGCATAGGTGTCTTTCGTAGGTGGTCAGGAAAGTCATTATAATAGTAAATCAGAGACCCTAGCTGGCAGGAGATTAGAAGGATTACTTATAATTTAGAGGGTATTAGTGATTATGTCCAGTTATCTACCTGAACCTAATGATAAGGTAAAACTAGTTGGATATATTTCATTAAACAATTGGATTTTATTTTACTTTCTTATATCTTGACTTTCCCAAATAGTAACAAAGAATGTAATGCACAGAAAGTGAAGGGGTCTATCTGTTGATCAGTGGCAAGATAGGTAGATCTCTAAATAGATCATTGGACTTCATGTTATGTTTCTGTGCCTGGAGTTCTTATACCTGTGCAGTTTGATCTGCTAAATAAATTAGGATCATCTCCTTTCCCATGTGGAGAAAAAAAAGGGCCAACAAAGTAGCAGGAAGCAACAAGAGAAAAGTATCTCCAGAGAATAAACTTTGGAAAAGGCTGACTTAAAGCAAATTTCAAGAAGGAAAAATAAAGGAGAACTAAGCAATAAAAATGAGAATTTAAGTGGTAATAAAGCCTTGGTCCACATATATTTGGATATAGTACTAAGATTAAACTGGCATACTGTAACCCTATACTTTTTCCTTTCATTGTGAACTTTCTTGGTGACCTCATCAGCTCCCATTGGTTTAATTATCATTTCTATGGCTTAGGGCTCTGATGATTCAGCTCTATTTTTCTCTTAAGTTTCAATCTTGCATGCCCTATGGCCTATTGGACATTGCAAACTGGATAGGCTGGAGACATTGCAAACTCAATGGAGCCAAAACAGAACTCATAATCTTTCTCTCAAACACTCTCCTTCTTCCAAACTTACCTATAGACAATAGAAATTGTCTATTCTCTTAGGTTTCTAATATAACCTGAACACCCTCTCATCACCCACACACATGCAATCATTTGCCAGATGCTGCCATTTTTACCTCCATTTAATCCCTTTTTTCTTCTCATAATACTATCACCTTCGTCCAGACCTTCACCACCTCTTGCACTTAGAATCAGTAGGTGGCACAATGGAGCTGAGTTTGTAATCAGGAAGATCCTAATCGTGACACTAAGCAAATAACTTGACCTGTTTGCCTCAGTTTTCACAAATATAAAAAGGAAGTTCCTAGCAATACTACCTAGTGTAGTTGTTATAGAAAGCATTTAGCACTGCTCCTGGCACATATTAAGTGCTATATTGTTCTCCCTTCTTGCCTTGAAATGATCACATCTTAAGTCACATTCCACTTCAATCCATCCTCCATATTGTTACCAATTTTTCTTTATGTGCAGTTTTGACCATGTTACTCCATAGTAGTTTCCTTTTGCCTCTAGAATCAAATATAAGCTCCTCTACTTAGGTTATGGACCATCTCATAAAGGTATTTAAAAGCTGTCTTTCCAGATTCATTCTACATTGACCTGATTCTATTACTCACACATGTCATGCTACTTACTGTTTCCCTGTCTTTCCACTGGTAAGAACATCATGCCTAGAATATATTTCTTTCTCACCTCTACCTCATAGAATCCTTCTTTTCTTTTAAGACATGTTATGCACTACTTCCCACATGAAAGCTTTACTGACCTTTTGATAGATAGATAGATGTATTTATGTATATACATATATATGTATATATGTATATATAGAGTGAGAGAAAGAGAGATAGAGAGAGGGAGGGACGGAGGGAGGGAAGGAGGGAGAGAGAGAGGGAGAGTTATAGGTAGATAAGTAGGTAGGTAGGTAGGTAGGTAGGCAGGTAAGTAGATATACATTGCACACCTTGCTTTAGAAAAATAGACAGAGATCTGAGAAGAATATAGAACATGTAAGATATTACTGTTATCAACAACAACATGGAACAATATCAAAGATTTCTCAAAAAAAGCCTGTTTTAAAAAATTAGACCAAAAAATGTAGATATCAGATTCTGAGAAATCATAAAACTACAAGAATTATGAGGTCAAAATGAGAAAAAAAGAATCTTCCAACCATATTTTGAAAATACACAGGAATGCTTTCATAGATAAAATCCAAGGGTTCTATGTTTTAATAAAAATTTTGCATATACCTAAAAGATCTCAAGGAGTGGGCAGCTGGGTGGCTCAGTGTATTGAGAGACAGGCCTAGAGATGGGAGGTCCTAGGTACAAACCTGGCCTAAGACACTTCCTAGCTGTGTGACCCTTGGCAAGTCACTTGACCCCCATTGCCTAGCCCTTACCACTCTTCTGCCTTGGAGTCAATACACAATATTGGCTCCAAGATGGAAGGCAAGGGTTTAAAAGAAAAATAAAGAACTCAAAGACCAAGGGATGACTATCAAAATTCCCTATGGCCATGCTGAAATTTCCGCAAATTAAAAAATAAATTGGCATGTGATATTTCCAAAACTTCCCACATCCAAAAATAGCTTATACCCAAGAATAATTTGCCCTGATAGAATCATATAAAAGAACAAAAGGATAATTGATATAAGTGGCCTTTAAAACATTCCTGATGAGAAGAATAAAGTTAGATAAAATCTTTGAAATGCAAATATAGAATAGAGAAATCTAGAAAGTCATGGTCCTTCAGAAACTGACATTTTCAAGCATCATTGAGGGTGTTAAGACAAGTATAGGTTCTGGGTTAGTTTCATTCTGATTTGTTAGTTGTAAGAGAAGAAAATTGGTTTAAAAGAAGAGGGGAAAGAATTCTCTAGGAAATAAATGATAAAGAAAAAATATTTATTATATCTCATAATTAGGGAACTTAAAAGATGAATATTATATATCTGAATCCAAACAAATGAATTGATAGAGCAGACATCTCATGAAACTCACTCACTTGAAACAGGCAAATGAGGTTTGAATATATATAGAGAGAGAGAGTTTGGGATAGGAAAACTGGATATAGGAAGGAAGAAGAAGCAAGAGGCTATGGTGAGAAGGAGCTCCTAACATCGTGATTCCCAAAGTGGGCACTACCGCCCCCTGGTGGGTACTGCAGAGATCCAAGAAAGTGGTGATGGCCACAGGTGCATTTATCTTTCCTGTTAATTGCTATTAAATTTTTAAAAAATTAATTTCCAGGGGGCTAAGTAATATTTTTTCTAAAAAGGGGGCAGTAGGCCAAAAAAAATTTGGGAACCACTGTCCTAAAGGTAGGAAAGAAAGTATAAGAACCACTATTTGGGGTTGGGCTAGTGGACAAGGATAAGGGAAGGAGGAGCAGATAATTGTAATTTTAGTAGGTTATTGGTATTGATCATATTACTTCTCTTTCACTAAGTCCTTCTTCTTTGCAAATAGTAAAATACAGACAAAAATAGAAAAATCAAAATAGGATATAATTGAGGGAAATAATAGAATGAATAGTCAACATATGACTCCCAGACATTATAACTACCTTTAATCTCTCTCTTGAACAATAGACACATATCATCAGCTGCCCATTAGTCATTTTGAATTTTATGTCCTATGGGTATCTCAAATTCAATATATCCAAAGTAGAAGTTATTGTTCCCAGGCAAGTGACCAGGGAGAACAATCCAAGTCTTTTCTCAAACCTAAAATGTGATCACTAGTCATAGAAAGAGTCAAATAAGAAAGAGGATTTGGAAGTAATTTTATTATGTTTCAATGACCTTAAAAGAATAAAGAAAAAGTAGAAGAAAAAATATTCTAGTGGAAAAATAGGAGGATTTGGTAAGAATGACTTTTCAAAAAAGAAGTTTACATAAACAAGGAGAGGTTAGGGAAGTGGATATAACTTGAACATCACTTTCATTTGGTCTGGTCAAAGAAGAGTAGTATATAGACACAATTTGGGATAAAAATACAATTCAGTAAGAAAAAGAGAGAAGATTTAGGGACAGATTGATCATAAGCCAAACAACTCCTTAACTTGAAGAGTTAATCACAAAGTGGAATTTAAAAGGGAATAAATAAGGGGTAAGAATGTATGATCTGGGTACAATGTAGAGGAAGAAGGACAGGGGAGCAGAAGCTAATAGTATCAAATACATTACATTAGTGTGGAGCACATTCCTATACCAAAACCCTCTTCTTCTTTGTAAAGAGGAAGTAGGGAGCAAAGAGAAGAAATGTGTAAGAAGTAGGGAATTAAAAATCATAATTGTAAATGTAAATGGGATAAACTTACCCATTAAACAGAAGAGGGTAGCAGAATTCGAAATAATTCGAAAGCAAAATCAAACAATGTATTGTTTACAAGAAATATACCTGAAAGAAAGGGTTAGACCAAAATCAATTTTGCTTCAACTAAATGAAAAAATTCAGGAGTAAAAAAAATAAAATCATGATCTCAGACAAGAAAACAAAAAAAAATAGACTTAATTAAAAGAGATAATCAGGGAAACTACATTTTGCAGAAAGGTACTAGAGGCAATGAAGTTATTTTGATATGTAAGATAGATGTATCAAATAAATAACATCTAAACTCTTAACAGCAAAACTACATGGGTAAAAGGGAGAAATAGATGGTAAAATTTAAGAGTAAAGGGAAACTCAATCAGAGGTATACTCAGGACATTTCAAACCAACTTTCCAGAACCCATTAGTAAATTTTCAGTGTCAAGGGAAGCTAGGTGGTTCAGTAGTTAGACAAGTCTTGAGATGGGAGCTCCTGGATTAAATCTGGCCTCAGATATGTCCTAGTTGTATGGCTCTGGGGCAAGTCACTTAACTCCAGTTGCCTGGTTCTTATTGTTCTTCTGCCTTGGAACCAATATTTAACATCTATCCTAAGACAGAAGGTAAAGGTTAAAAAAAATTTTTTTTCAATGTGACCACTTACATCTTGGAAAATGGTAAATGCTTAGCAGGGTTTGATTTGTTTTTTGTTATTGATTTTTTTAGACTTAAGATGATAGAGAGAAGTTTAATAAGCAGGTTAAATTCAAAAGTGTGTCATGTATAGTTTTTATTTCTTCAGCCACTTGGCTGCTAAATATTTCCTACAATACTCCTGGATTCAATGTATCTTTTAAAGAACTAATTAGATTTTTAAAAATATTTAAACAAATGAGCTAAGGACCTGAATCAAATTTTATAAAAGCTAGATATGATAGGGCTTGGGAAATTGTTAAATAGGAATATAAAGGATAAGTTATGCATGAAACCTTTACAAAATTTGAACATGCGTAACGACATTATAAACCTCACAAATGTAGAAAACAATAGTAAACATATTAAACATATTCTTTACCTACCATAATGCGATAAGTTATATTCAATAAAGGTCCATAGAAGAAAGGATTAAGAATTGAAGACTAAATAGCTTGATCCTAAAGACTGGGTGGATTAATGAATCATTTTTTAAATATAATTTCATTAATACTAATAGCTGGCACTTATATATGCTTTGTGATTAGCAAAGCATTTTACATGTTATCTCATTTGATCTTCATAATAATCCTTTTTGAGGTGGACATTTTCTATTATCCTCAGTTTAGAAATAACAATATAAAGGCTGAGAAAGATTTAAACAGTTGTCCAGATAGAAAGCTTTGGCCCCCAGGTCTTTCTAACGCCAAGGTCAGAATCATATCTACCATGCTACCTACCTGCCTAGGTGACAATAATGAGATATAATAGCAGTAAAATAGCATACCATGAATCTCAAAATGTTGTCAAAGCAGGCATTCAGGGACTTAAATACTTCCATTAACAAAAGAAAGACCAGATGAACATGTAATAGATATAACCTAGAAAAGCAATACATTTTAAAACCCCTACTAAATATCAAAATCAAACTCCTAAAAATCAAGGAATAAATAAAAATCAAAGCAAAAATCACATAAGAAATACTAATAGTTTTTTAATCAATTAAAAAATACAGGTCATTATCTAATTTGATTTTTTAAAAGAAAAATTAATTTATAACAAATAAATATAAAATCAAGGATAGTATATGTTATTCCTTCCACACTGAGATTTTGCCCAAAACAGTTTCAATATATCAAAGGTCAGAAATTAAATGGGGATTTTTCTGAGAGTTTTGCAGAAACTACAGATGACATACAAAGGCCAGCAGAAGATGCACAAAATCTAGAAACATAGAGCTATACTAACATTGACCTACATATAATAAGCCTATGACGAAATACTTAGCCCAAATTTTACAATAATTTACTGTACAAATACCCCATAACAGAAAAGGAAAAAAATCAGTCTTCTTTTCTGGTACAAAAGAAGGGCAAAACAATTTTACACAGATTTTTTTCTAGATTGCAGGGGCACTGCACCTATAACTTCCCACAATTTGGAAAGGATTTGAAATCATTTGCCAAACTATGTGCCAATAAAACCAACAATTTAAAGGAAATGAATGTGTTTACAAAAATATAAAATACCCAGATTAATAGGAAAAAATTGAGAATGTAAGCAATTTAAGTCTCAGAAAGACAAATTGAACAAATTACAAATGAAATTCCAAAAGAGACAGGAGGGAACTCTTGAATGTTAGTCACAGATGGATTTATAAGCAATTATTCAAAGAATCAATTCCAGTATTATGCAAAATATTGTTGAAGAAGGAATTCTACCAAATTTCTTCTATGATACAAATTTGCTCCTGATTCCTAAAACATGAAGAGTCAAAACAGAGAAAGAAAACATAAACCAAAATATCTAATGAATATTGATGTACACATTTTTAAAAAAAATATTACAAAAAACTAAGGCAACATATCACAAAGATTATATGCTATGACAAATGTATAATAGGATGTAGGGCTGGTTCAATATTAGGAAAATTATAACTATAATTGACCACATTAGTAACAAAATCAAGAAAAATCATGATTATTTCAGTAGTTTCATAAATTTTTTTTTTTACAAAAAACAAGTCAGTTCTGTTAAAAACTAGATAACACAAAATAAATAGAATATGTCTTAACACCATACCTCTAAAATCCCAGGTTGGTATAGCAGAGATAAACTATAGCCTTTTCAAATGAGGTAAAGGGTAAAATAAGGATGTCCATTTTCCCTACTATTCTTTGATGTAGTGCTAGAAATATTAGTTCTATCGATAATAAGACAAGAAAAAGAAATTAGAAGTATCATTTTAGATGACATGATGGACTACTTAGAGGACACTAGTGTGAACTAAAATTAATTTAAATACCTAGAAATATTACAGGATAAAAATAAAGCATCAATATACACAAATCATCATTTCTGTATAAGAAGGATGAAAAGGACAAGAAGAAATAAGGAAAGAAGGAAAGAATCCATTTAAAATAACTCCACAAAAAAAAGTACCAGGGTGTCTACCTGCCAAAATACAAACAGGAATTATATAAATATATGACTATGTAATATAATGAAATATAACAGTATATAATAAATATATTTTAAAACCTCACTATGTGAATATAATATATAACAAAACATTCTATGTAGAAATAGTGACTTAGATAATTGGAGAAATATTAATTGTTCATGAATAAAACCAATATTAAAAATGATACTACCTATTTTTACCTATTTAATGAAGCACCAATAAAAATGCCCAAGAATTGCTTTGTTGAGTTTTCACATGGATAAATGAAAGGTAAAGAATTTCAAGCAAAATTCTAAAGAAAAGAACTAGAAAAATAGTAGACTGTAGAAATTGTATTAAGTCCCAGAAAACTCAAAAGTCTTCTTAATGAAAATCCTCATCATTCAAAATAAAATAGTCACATCTGTAAATAGGAAGATTTGACAATATAATCAAGAACAACTCTTTCTTTTATTTCAGATTTTCAGAGAATCATCTCCATAATGAACATCTAGAATTAACAGGTTTCCTAGGAGAAAGAAAGGAATTTGAAAAAGCATTCCTTTATGCAAAACTATTGGCTCTTTCAGAAAGTTAAAGAGAATGGCACTATTCTGAATATCTAATGTTTTCTCTTATCTTGCCATGTGGTGTTTGCACTTTTATATTTATCTTGTATAGGGATCTGTCATAGAGCTAGGAGGGAAAGAGGTGGAATGAGGAAACATCTGCCCATTGAAGCCACCTTAATTCTCTAGAATTCCTAGGGATGAGCACAATGCCAAGCTCAATAGTATCCAGGACTGTCTTTAAATTAGCTTCTGGTATAGATAAAAGTACATTTAAAGCCAAGCACAGCAGAAGATTTTGTCATAGGAGATGGTAGTTCAGACAAAAATATGAGAACAAAGGATATTTTCATACCAAAACTGCTTTTCTGGGATACAACACAGAACCCTACTTGTGTTTCAGTAATCTACATTCACTGCAGTTCACTACAGGTCTTTGGAGACTAGGAGGCAACAGGTTTTGTTTGTGGGAAGGGAATACTTGTTAGAGAAGAGAATACTTATTATAGTGAGGCCAAACTGGAAGTAAAGATTGAGATGCTTTAAATTGCTTTAAATTGACTCTTCTCGATCTTGCTCAGTAAAAGGAATGAAAATTATTTCCATTCTTTTAAATGACTGTCCGCCATCTTCCACTAATGTAAGAAAGCTCTTACTCATTTAAGACATATTGTGCATGATGTTACAGATTTGAAGGGAGTTAGATTTACTCCCTGATTGCTAAATGCTTTGCTATCTGCTCAACGAAATATTTACCACTATAGTTGGGACTCTGTGAAACTATATTTCTTCTCTCCCCTTACCTGAAACTTTCCCCACCTCTTGCTCACTCTTCACATTTCTAATTCAAAGTTTCTATATGGAGCTATTGTCCCTGAGAAAAATCTTACAGACAACAATTACAAAATAGTACCAATAGAATGAATGATAGAGCAGTTCACTCCATTTTATTATATCATTAATTACCCCTGGAGTCCTGCAATGGTCTTTGTTGTTAAGTGGGGGCCAGTTCCTTGTGACCTCATGGACCATAGCATGACAATACCATTCATGGAGTTTTCTTGGCAAAGATACTGAAGTGGTTTGTCATTTCTTTCTCAAGTGGATGAGGAAAAAAAGAGGTTAGATTACTGGACTAGGGGCATACAGCTGGGAGTATCTAAGCCTGCATTTGAATTCAAGTCTCTGACTCATGGCCCTGAGCTATATCCACTCAACCATCTGATAGCACCCTGGAATTATTTAACTCCCTTCAAATCTGTAACACTCATGCACAATATGTCTTAAATAAACTAGTAACTAGTATTTAATAACAGTTTAGTTGAAGATGGTGGTCAATCATTTGAAAAAATTTGAAAAAACTAATCCTATCCTCAAACTACAAATGGGGAGTTCTTAAGCTAGGATCTCTGATTTTCAAGGAAGGAATGGAAGAATTTTGAAATTTAATTTCCTTTATACCCCTATGCATTTTATTTTATGCATTTAAGAAACATTTTGAAAAGGGATCCATAAACTTCACCAGACTGTCAAATGGCTCCACAAGACACACATTACATAGGTTAAGAACTTTTAATCTAAAAAATTCCACCCCTTAGTTAAAGTTGACATATCCTTTGACTTTGCAATTAAATGGAATTTAATATTATTAGTTAATTTTCTTCTTTAATACAATGCTTTTAAATAACTAGTATTATACTCCATTTTACTGACAAAAAAATTTGAGACTATCAAAGTTCAAGTAATTTGACAATGGCCTCTGAGGTAAAAAGTAAACAAAGGTCTTTAAACTATCTTCAGCACTTCTTTCATAATCTCACTTTCTCTGAACAAACTCAACCTCCCCTACTGCTCCCTTAACAAAGACTGTCTTTTTCGAATCTTCTGTTCCCATGCCTAAGTTTTACTTGTTGATTCTAAATGCTATATTGTTCCATGTTTGTTCGTTTTTTGTGGAAAATGAAAATATAGTGATACTTTCTACAAGAAACCTTGCCTGATCCCTCCTTAATATTAATACCTTCAGTTGATTATCTACAATTTATCCTGCATTTGTCAAGTTTGTATATAATTGTTCATATGATTGTATTCCCCATTAGATTGTTAAGAGCCTTAAGAGCTAGGACTCCCTTAAATTCTTTTGTATCCACAGTGCTTAGCACAGATGTTGAATATTTGGGTTTTGACTAGACTAGAGAATGGAATGGAATACTTCCCATGGAGATTGAAGCCAAATAAAGGGGATTAGACCTCTCTAGCTCTCTCTGGTTTATTATACCACCTCCTCGTATGAGAATACCCTAAAACAAAGCTTAAGTATGGCTCATCTAGATTTTCTACAAAAGTGAGTTAACAGGGACCCTTTTATAAAAGATTTTCATTGTACAATATAGGCACCATTTATATAAAAAGTTTATTTCATCTGCCACAAAATACTTAAAACATAAAAGAATCACAAGAACACATTAACAATATACACTATAAAGCAGTAACCCATCATCATTACAATCACTCTGAAAGTTAATGGCATTTTGAAGGACTACTGAAGAGGCATTTTACTTTCCCTTCTTTCAGGATGGCCAGAAGATCCTAATCTATTGGCCAGGCACAGATACTTATTCCTTTTAGACTGCTGATAATGTACCTCTTTCTGAGCAGCTGCAAACAACTCAGGCACTCATCAACTCTTGAACTTATAAAATAGCTGCCATATCTGGATCTGGACTCAGAGAAGAAATGCCGAGAAAAGCAGTCAAGGATTCAGGCTTACCTGGGCAAACACATGTTCTGTGGGGTTGAGCTGTTGCCATGTACTTTGGACTGTTGGCTATCATTTCCTCAGGTGGGGGAAAAAGGAGAGAAATCCCTTCCATCTCCTACCAGTGATTATGACTCTTCTTAAAAGCAACCAAAGGGGAAGATTCCAATCTAGGAGCCCATCCTCCATGACACCAATACCTTTTAAGACAGAGCTAATGCACAGGGACCAGGAAGGAATTGTTATGATACCTAAGATACAGAGGATGTCTTTTCACAAAAGGGCCATGCATATATCTTTATTTTTTTTAATATTTTTTTATTTTTAGAAAAATTTTCCATGGTTACATAAGTCATGTTTTTACTTTCCCCTTCACCCCCACAAACCCCCATCCCCCTCCGCTGTATCTAATTCACATTTCCACTGGTTTTAATATGTGTGGTCAGTTAAGACTTATTTACACATTATTGATAGTTACATGGGTGTGGTCTTTTCAGGTCTACATTCCCAATCATGTCCTCATCAACCCAAGTATCCAAAAAGTTGTTTTTTCTTCTGTGTTTCTACTCCTGTAGTTCTTCCTCTGAATGTGGGTAGTGTTCCTTTCCATAAATCCCTCAGAATTGTCTTGGGTCATTGCATTGCTGCTAGTACAGACGTCCATTACATTTGATTTTACCACAGTATATCAGTCTCTGTGTACAATGTTCTTCTGGCTCTGCTCCTTTTACTCTGCATCAGTTCCTGGAGGTCTTTCCAGTTCATATGGAATATCTCCAGTTTATTATTCCTTTGGGCACAATAGTATTCCATCACCAACATATACCACAATTTGTTCAGCCATTCCCCAATTGAAGGGCATACCCTTGCTTTCCAGTTTTTTGCCACCACAAAGAGCACAGCTATAAATATTTTTGTGCAAGTCTGTTTATCTGTGATCTCTTTGGGGTACAATCCCAGCAATGGTATGGCTGGATCAAAGGGCAGGCATTCTTTTATCGCTCTTTGGGCATAGTTCCAAATTGCCATCCAGATGGATGGATCAGTTCACAACTCCACCATTAATGTCCCAATTTTGCCACATCCCCTCCAACATTCATTACTCTCCCCTGCTATCATTTTAGCCAATCTGCTAGGTGTGAGGTGGTATCTCAGAGTTGTTTTGATTTGCATTCCTTTAATTATTAGAGACTTAGAACACTTTCTCATGTGCTTATTGATACTTTTGATTTCTTTATCTGAAAATTGCCTATTCATGTCCCTTGCCCATTAGTTGGAGAATGGCTTGATTTTTATACAATTCATTTAGCTCCTTGTATATTTGAGTAATTAGACCTCTGTAAGAATTTTTTGTTTTAAAGATTTTTTCCCAGTTTGTTGTTTCCCTTCTGATTTTGGTTGCATTGTTTTTCTTTGTACAAAAACTTTTTAATTTAATATAATCAAAATTATTTATTTTACATTTTGTAATTTTCTCTAACTCTTGTTAAGTTTTAAAATCTTTCCTTTCCCAGAGATCTGACAAGTATACTATTCTGTGTTCACCTAATTTACTTACAGTTTCCTTCTTTATATTTAAGTCTTTCACCCATTCTGAATTTATCTTGGTGTATAGTGTGAAATGTTGATCTAAACCTAATCTCTCCCATATTGTTTTCCAATTTTTCCCAACAGTTTTTGTCAAATAGTGGATTTTTGTCCCAAAAGTTGGGCTCTTTGGATTTATCATACACTGTCTTGTTGACGTCACTTACCCCAAGTCTATTCCACTGATCCTCCCTTCTATCTCTTAGCCAGTACCATATTGTTTTGATGATCACTGCTTTATAATATAGCTTAATATCTGGTACTGCTAAGCCACCTTCCTTCATGTTTTTTTTTCATTATTTCCCCTGATATTCTTGATCTTTTGTTCTTCCAAATAAACTTGTTATAGTTTTTTCTAATGTAGTAAAAAAAGTTTTTGGTGGTTTGACAGGTATGGCACTAAATAAGTAAATTAATTTGGGTAAAATGGTAATTTTTATTATGTTAGCTCATCCTACCCATGAGCACTCAATGTTTTTCCAGTTGTTTAGATCTAGTTTTACTTTTTTTGGAAAGTGTTTTATAGTTATGTTCATATAATTACTGTATTTGTTTTGTTAGATAGATTCCTAAGTATTTTATATTGTCTAGAGTAATTTTAAATGGTGTTTCTCTATACCTCTTGCTGCTGTGATGTGTTGGAAATATATAGAAATGCTGATGATTTATGTGCATTCATTTTGTATCCTGCAACTTTGCTAAAGTTGTTGATTATTTCTACTAGCTTTTTAGTTGATTCTCTAGGATTTTTTAAGTAGACCATCATATCATCTGCAAAGAGTGATAGCTTAGTCTCCTCCTTGCCTATTTTAATACCTTCAATATCTTTTTCTTCTCTAATTGCTACTGCTAGTGTTTCTAGTACAATGTTAAATAAAAGAGGTGATAATGGGCATCCTTGTTTCACACCTGATCTTATTGGAAAGGCTTCTAATTTATCCCCATTGCATGTGATGCTTGTTGATGGTTTAATATATATTACTGTTTATGATTTTTAGGAAAGAACCTTCTATTCCTATTCTTTCTAGTGTTTTCATTAGGAATGGGTGTTGTAGTTTGTCAAAGGCTTTTTCAGCATCTATTGAGATAATCATGTGGTTTTTGTTGCTTTGCTTGTTGATATAGACAATTATGTGGATGGTTTTCCTAATGTTGAACCATCCTTGCACTCCTGATATAAATCCCACCTGCTCATGGTGGATGATCCTCTTGACCACTTGCTGGAGTCTCTTTGCTAGTATACTATTTAAGATTTTTGCATCTAAGTTCATTAAGGAGATTGGTCTGTAATTTTCTTTCTCTGTTTTTGATCTGCCTGGCTTTGGAATCAGTACCATATTTGTGTCATAAAAGGAGTTTGGTAAGACTCCTTCTTTGCTTATTATATCAAATAATTTGTATAGTATTGGGATTAATTGTTCTTTGAATGTTTGATAGAATTCACTTGTGAATCTATCAGGCCCTGGCGATGTTTTCTTAGGGACTTCTTTAATGGCCTGTTCAATTTCTTTTTCTGATATTGAATTATTTAAGTATTCTATTTCTTCTACTGTTAATCTAGGCAATTTATATTTTTGAAAATATTCATCCATATCACCTATATTACTAAATTTATTGCTATATAATTGGGCAAAATAGTTTTTAATGATTGCCTTAATTTCCCCTTCATTAGAGGTGAGGTCTCCCTTTTCATCTTTGATACTGTCAATTTGGTTTTCTTCTTTCCTTTTTTTAATTAGATTAACCAGTACTTTGTCTATTTTATCTGTTTTTTCAAAATACCAGCTTCTACTCTCATTTATTAATTTAATAGTTCTTTTACTTTCAATTTTATTAATTTCTCCTTTGATTTTTAGTATTTCTAATTTAGTTTTCATCTGAGGATTTTTAATTTGTTCATTTTCTAGTTTTTTAAGTTGCACTCAATTCATTAACCTCTGCCCTCCCTAATTTGTTAATATATGCACTCAGTGATATCAATTTTCCCCTTAGAACTGCTTTGGCTCCATCCTATAAGTTTGGGTAAGATGTCTCATCATTGTCATTGTCTTCAATGAAATTATTAATTGTTTCTGTGATTTGTTCTTTCACTAAATTATTTTGAAGAATTATATTATTTAATTTCCAATTAGTTTTTGGTTTGCCTCTCCATGTATTCTTACTAATAACTCTTTTTATTGTATTATGATCTGAGAAGGTTACATTTATTATTTCTGCTTTTTTGCATTTGTTTGCCATGTTTCTGTGCCCTATTACATGGTCTATCTTTGTGAATGTTCCATGTGCTGCTGAAAAGAAGGTGTATTCCTTTTTGTCCTATTTATTTTTCTCCAAATATCTATTAACTCGAATTTTTCTAGGGTTTCATTCACCTCTCTTATCTCTTTCTTATTTATTTTTTGGTTTGACTTATCTAGATCTGATAGGGGAAGGTTCAGGTCCCCCACTAGTATGGTTTTGCTATCTATTTCATCCTTGAGCTCCACTAGCTTCTCCTTTAGAAAGTTGAAAGCTATTCCCTTTGGTGCATACATATTGAGTACTGATATTTCTTCATTGTTTATACTGCCTTTTATTAGGATGTAGTAACCTTCCCTATCTCTTTTAACTTTATCTATTTTTACTTTGGCTCTGTCAGAGATCATGATAGCCACCCCTGCCTTCTTTTTCTCATTTGAAGCCCAAAAGATTTTGCTCCATCCTCTCATTTTCATTTTGTCTGTCTGTCTTTCTGATGTGTGTTTCTTTTAAACAATATATATAAGATATCTTTTCACAAAAGGGACATGCATATATCTTTAGAGAAAGGCACAGGAGCAGAAAGCAAACACAGTTCCATAAGAAGTGTCCCAATCAACTCACCCCTGCTTTATTTACCACATTAAAGAAAGGGAAGAGATAAATAAATGTTCTCACTCTGCCCTTATTTGACCACAGTGCTCAAGTAAAAGGAAAGACTTTGGTCTGGGAATGTATAGCAAACTGATATTCAGGAAGTTGAAACCAAAAAAGCTTTATTATTAAGCAACATAGCAAACTGACAAATGAAATCTAGCAAAAAAGCAGATACACACTCATTATAGCAAATAAACAGACAAAGCCTCATCCCCACAGTTGCAAAAAACTCACCCAGCATGAGGGACACACATTGGAGAGGAAACACTCAAAAAGTTGGCATTCGAGTGTTGAAACTATAAACACCCCAAGAATAGGCTTGATTGAGAATACAGAAATTGGTGCTAGATGTAGGAGAGGCATTCCTAATCAGACCCAGATGTGGTAGTGAAGTTCTTGGAGTTAAGTTGCTAATAACAGATATAAAGATAGAATTATCTCTCTTTGTCTATTTTAATGAAATCAATCAGCAATCTTTAACTTGATCAACCAAGAACTCAAAGCACCCCTACTCAACACTTAAGTAAGAGAGTTCACAAGTCAAAAACTCTCACCTCTAAAAGCCCTGGGTAGGAGTAAGCAAATTGAAAGACTGCAGTTGGTTTCTGTGAAGAAGGAGGAAAGACAGGAAATGCCATGGAAAAGGAACATAAAATGTCCTGTGTTTGGAGTGATCAATTCTGGAAATTCCTGCCTCAGCTTTGGAGGAGACTCTTTCCCTGGATCCTGTGTAAGCTTGCTGAGTGAGTGCCTCAGGCTATAGAGGAGGCTGCCCTGGTGGACTTCTGGCTAAAGAAATCAGGAGGAGATCAAGATCTGAGGAAACCTCTTGAATCTGACTTCACTTCCCTGAAGAAGCTCTTAGAGCTGGTAGGCTTGTTAAGAATCTGTCTCTTTATCTACATTTTACACTTTCACTCTTTCCACCTCTTTGTAAATAAAAGCTGCTAAGGTCATTTTGACTTAAACCATAATATTTTTAAATTGATGACCACAATATTACTCTATAACTCTTTTAATTGAGTCAAAAACCCCAATTTTAATCCTTACACAGGGCTTGAGTAAAGCTTGGACAGGGGGAGTTCCTTAATTAGAAAGAGAACCTTTCTAGAATGAGGACCCACATTAACTAAGGTAGTAAGAAGAGAATGACTTAAGACATCTGCATCCAATCAATAGTCTTGAGTAATTAAAAGCTGCCAGCACTATCTCAGACTGCTTACTGTCTCAGAGAAGAGGGAGGGAAAGAACTTGGAACTCAAAATTTTATCAACAACAAAAAAAGCTGCTGGTAGTATCTGCCTGACCTAGTTGACATAGATCAAAACAATAGAAAATACAAGCCTTTCTTGTCTTTGTCTAAAGGCTTTAAGGCAATTTGGATGACATAGCATCAATGACACTATAGTAGAGTCCTATCATTACAGCTATCACAATATAGCAAGCTCTCTAAAAAGAAACAAAACAACACAGGATCAGCCAAAAACAAACATTTATTAAGCACTTAGCATGTGCTACAGTATGGTTCTAAGAACTGAGGATACAAAGAAAGGCAAAACAAAACAAAACAAAACAGTCTATTTTCAAGGATCTCACAGTCTACTGGGTAGACAAAATACAAGCAACTATGTCCAAAGGAGCTTTCTCAGAGGGTAGACAATAAGAATAAAGAGGATTTAAATGTTTCTTGCAGAATGTGGATCTTTGAAACTTAAAGCCTGGGAAGCCAGGAGGTTGAGATGAAAAGAATATTCTGGCCCTAGGGATAGCCAGGATGTCCTGTGAAAGGAACATTGAGGAAACCAGAATCAGAGGACCACAGAGTACATGGAGTGGGGCATAAGAATCCTGGCAAAGTACCAAGGGCCAGGAAACTTTAAAAGAGAAATAGCATGTCATATTTGATTTTTGAGTTAATAAAGGGCCACTGAAGTTTATGAATATGGGATTAATATGATCGGACCTATGATTCAGGAAGACTACTTTGACAGCTAACTAGAAGATAGATAAACTTGATTATGGAAAAACTGGAGGGAGGGAAACCAACCAGAATACTATTGTAATAATCCAAGCATGATGTTATGATGTCTTCTAAGATGGTATGTAATGCCAGAGGAAAGAAGGAGGTATATTTGAGAGATATTACTAAGGTAAAATTGATAGGACTTGGCAACTAATTGAATTTTTGTGATGAATGAGGAGTCAAAGAAGATATCTAGATAATAAGTATGAATGACTGGGAGGTTGATGGTGCCCTGGACAATAAGAGGGAAGTTAGGAATGAGGAGGAGATGGTGGGGAGAAGAGGAGAAAATTAATTCAGTTTTGTTTATTTTGATTTTAAGACACTTAAGGATACATCCAGTTTGCAATGTCCAATAGGCAGTTAGAGATTTGAGCCTGGAGGTCACCAAGAGGTTGAGATTGAATAAATAGATCTCTTGTGACATATACCTTTACTCTTGTAGATTTGCCCACTTCCTACATTTTAGAGAATCATTCATATAGTGTCTCGAGAGAAGACTAGAGACAAATTTTGAGAGCCAAAGTTCCAAATTTGATCAATTTATTAGCAAGGCTAGCAATTGCCAAAAATGAGTCCAAAGGCTTCTCAATTATAACCTGAGTGAAGGCTGACAAGATTTTTAAATGTGATTTCCAGGAAGACAGGGCAAAATCTCAACGAACATAGATGTGCTGCCTTCTGATTTGCTTACAAAGTGAAAAAAAGAATTTCTAACATCAACTTGATATATTACCAAATCTGGACCTCTTCTAAACCCCCTTAATCACAAGTAAGATGTGTGACTTGGGAAATCTGGGAATTGCTATGATAATCTAGACTGAATAACCTTGATCTTTACATTAAGCAAGTTTCTCTTAAATGTGGAAGGTGAGGAAGCTACAAAGGTAAAGGTATAAGTCACAAGACAAGAATAAAATTGATCCAAGTAAGGATTATGTCAGTGATTCCCAAAGTAGGCGCCACTGCTCCCTGGTAGGTGCTGCAGCGATCCAGGGGGGTGGTGATGGCGGTGATGATGAATGTTTTAATTTTTTTTTGTATTACATTCTATTCTGAGTTCAATAAATAGTTTTATAATTTCAAAGTTCAATGTTTCTAATTTATACCTTTCTTTACTATATTTTACAAAAAAGGTAGAAACATTAATACATATATCTTTCCTATTAATTGCTATTAAAATTTTAAAAAAATTAATTTTCAGGGGGTGCTAAGTAATATTTTTTTCTGGAAAAGGGGAGGTAGGCCAAAAAAGTTTGGGAACCACTGGATTATATGAATAAACTTGCAATGGTAAGGAATTTAGACTCACAGAGAAGAAGAATGAAATAAAATTTAAAAATCAATTTTTAATTTCAAAATTCCCTTGTTTGTTTCTTTGGAGTTTATGCCTAATTAAAATTATAAATCATAGTAAAAATTATGTATGTCTGTCACTCCATAATGCTTAGTAAAGTAGAAGCAATGATTACACAAAAATACTGAGTGAAAAGATTTAATCCATTCTTACAAAGCTACTTCTTGGTCAATAATACCCTGAATCTCCAGGATTCCATTTTGAGAAAATTCTAGTATAACAGTTAATAGAAAACCAAAAGAAAATGATGAGGCCTATGGTCAGGTGAGTACATTTAACCAGAGTATGCCTACTTCTTCTATTCGTTTAAGAAAAATAGGAAGAGGGATCCCACCATAAGCTAAGTATTTTTGCCACTATGTACTGTGTCATTCATAATACATTATAGCTCAAGGATATCTATAATAACTTAACCTGACCTATTAACTTAAGAACAACAGTATTAATTAATAAGAGTACAAGTTCCTCCATAGGCAGCAGTTAGAACATCAAGCACCAAAATGATTTTATAGGATTTCTTGTGCTAAAGAATTGACCACTACTTTGAAAGAAGAGATAGCACCAAATGTCTCAGATACAGCTTGGGTAGTTTTTGAGCTAGCTTTTCAACTTCAGCAGAACTGTTTCTAATTGAATCTATTGCCCAAAGTGCACAATATAACCTAAGTGAATCTATGGCCTGGAGTGGAGACAAGAAAATCTGATCTTGATCTCTTTTCTACAGTTATACCACCAGGTTTCTTTTCTTCCTAGTAGGTCTTTGGAATGATTCTGAACTGCCATTAGGGGGACCTCATAGGCTCTCCCACATGTTCCATACCATTGTGGAGGAAGAGAAGAATACGCAGTTTTATTGCAGATGTAAAATTGACCTGGAGTCACTAGTCCCTATGGAAATTCTAGGGATAGTGGTATGGGAGATGTAAGAGTTAAAAAAAAAATGGGGGATGCTGTCTGTCATTGGATCTAAAGAGATAAAGATCAGGTTACACTTCATTGTTCCCTACATTTACAGTAATTGTTTAGGTCTTTTTCCTTTTGACACAGAAATCAAAAGTTGGCAGAGGTCGTACAAGGGAGTGGGCTATCTTGTCTTTAAAACATACTTCAGATTGGGTTAAATTTTTCTAGAACTGAGAATTCTTGAGAGGTCTGAGTGTAACTGAAAGATTCAGTTATAATGACTTGGCTGATGTGCATTTCAGTTGTGATAAATTGGCTACTAATTTTACAGATTGCCAAAATAAAAGATGCAAATGGCTTTCAAAAGGTAGTGATTTGACACAATCCTCATGTACAAGATGTGTCATGGTCCCATTTCCCTGGACAGGCATAGACATCCATGAGACACTAGTCCCATTTCCCTGGACAGGCATAGACATCCATGAGGACAGACCCAGTTCCCATGGGACCCAATGCCTCTGTTGGATGGAAAATAAGTCCTATTTGAGGATTAAGGATAATAATAACATTGTTCAATGCCCAATTAAGAAAGGAGTAAGTTGGGAAGGGGGAGACCGTGGGCAACAATGCAAAGCTTAAAATGTCAGGGCAGGGTTGTACTATAAACTCATTAAAATTACAATAATAAACTTTTCTGCTGTCAAGGTCCTGCATTTGCACTGGTTCAGATGAAGAGGCAAGTTCAAGTTCTTTTGAGTCCTCATCAAATATAATAAATACTGGATAATCAGTCATAAAACATCATGGGATTCTCAAAATCTAGCTCATCAATCTTAGAGAACCTTTCCTCTGTCCCTCTCTTGAAAGGATCCTTTTGGTTGTAAACAAAACCAAGAATACCAGGGCTCCCTGCAAAAAGTAATGTAAGAACTACTCATTCTCTGATTTCTGTCCTCAGTTTCCTATCATCTAAGGATATGACTACCTTCCTATGATGAATATAGAAAGCCACAGGTGATATTAAAAGAATTAAACAATATAATTGGTACATTTTTTATCAGGATATGATGCCAGTTTTTCATGAAAGCAGTGAATCCAAGGGTCCTTTTCTCCGATCGTGATGGCAATTGGAGTGGTCAGCACCACCTAGAATGAACTTTCCTGGGCATGTTGAGCCCCATTGGTTCAGTGGAAATTGTTGATGTAAACTTTAGTCACCAGGATGGAAGTCACGTAGTAGAAAGTCCAAAGGACTGCTCTGTACTACATCTCTTGCTTCATGGAATTCTTTCCATCTGGGATGCAGCTCCCAGATGTAAGAAGAGGCAACAGATGTGTATACTGAGGAGAGAGACTTGGTTTTAATGGGAGGATAATCAAACAGCATTTCATAAGGAGAGATATGTAATTTCTGCACACATAACTCCTTGAGGGAAGTCTCTGACCACTTCAGATCAGTTTCAGAGCATAGCTTACTAAAAGAGTTTTAATTTCTTTATTCATATGCTTAACCTGCCTGGAACTATGAGGGTGATAGGAGTATGAAACTTGGGATTTATCAAAAGCTGAGAATATACAATATTAGTAAAATGAATTCCCTTATAAGTAAATGCAGGCAAGAGGACAAACCTCGGCAAAATTTCTTTTAGAAGGATCTTTGCAACACATGCTGCTGTGGCTTTAGAACTAGGAAAAATTTTGAAGGCACGTTTCTTTGTCATTCCCAGATGAATTGGGAATTTTCCTTGACAAGGATAACGGTTTTAGGCTTGCTATTTTTGGACCCCCAACTTTTACAACTTCTCTCCTTTGAGACCGGATAAAATCTTGAACTGTTAGAAATATTTGCAATACTAAGTTTTGTTTCCTTTTTCTTTGGCTAGCCAGACCATGGGAAAGAGAAAAAATGTTCATCAGAGTCTGTGTATTTGAAAGAAAAACAGATGAGGTTTTATAAATCTAACTTCTAGAAGAAACTTTCTTCCTGCTGCATAGATTCTCCTATTTGTATGAGATGCTCTACCTGCAGGATAATTTTAACTGCATTAGGAGAAATGGTTCTGATACTTCTGTTTGTAAGAGATTCTGTCTGTTCTGTCTGAGATGAGAATTCCTCTAATTGCAAGAGAGATTGTTTTGACTGTCACAGGGATTTGTTTAGAGTCATAAATACTATTACATGACAGACAGGCAAACAGTACCAACAAATAAAAACAATGACAAAGCTCTAAAACCCTTTATCTCTATTTCACCCCAGTAAGTCCCTGTCTTTGGGGTCCCAGGTTTGGATGAGTCCTTTGGTCTTCCTTTCTACTAAGGCCCAGTTAGGCTGACTGAGTGGGCACAGATGCTTTCATGGAACCTAGTCATATACCTAGTCCTTGGATTATGAATGTAGAAATAAAATTCTTGCCTGAATTCCAGTTGATAGTCCTTACTTCTAAGACTGCTATTACAGTGTTGTTCTCAAGATAGCATCAGAGCAACTGCCAGGACAGCCGGCAGATTCTACTCTACCCAAACAGACTACCCAAACACAGAAACACAGTCATACAGAAGCAATAACTAGCAAAGTCCTCCTCTTGACTTCTACTTAAAAACTGAAATTCAGATCCACATTATTTGGGAGAAAGTTAACTTCACCTTTCTAGATTCTTTGCCAAGCTACAGGCTCAAGCAGAAACAACTGATAGTGCAATAGGTCATTAATCAGTAATAAATGAAAGTCCCATTTGAGAACTTGCAAGATTCTGCATATTACAAGCCAATGGTGAAATGCCTCAGTTCAGTTTTTGCTTTCACTTGTACTATTATTGGATCTTAGTGTTCTCTAGTTCCTACCAGCCCTCTCAAACAACAGGGGGAAGCTTATGACTTTCTGGGAGTAATTCTTATACCTACCAGCTTCCCAAATAATATGGAGACACACACACACACACACACACACACACACACACACACAGAGCATTTACTTACTCTCTTTCTCTTAAAAGAGATTCCTGGGGGGGAAGCTGGGTAGCTCAGTGGATTGAGAGCCGGGCCTAGAGACGGGAGGTCCTAGGTTCAGATCCGGCTTCAGACACTTCCCAGCTGTGTGACCCTGGGCAAGTCACTTGACCCCCATTGCCTACCCTTACCACTCTTCCACCTATAAGTTAATACACAGAAGTTAAGGGTTTAAAAAATTTAAAAAAAAAAGAGATTCCTGGACCCATCTATTGCTAAAGAATTGGAATGAACCTGAAACAAAGTCCAGCCTACAGGGAAGTCCTTTCATGAAGAAGTCCTTGATGAAATCAATTGGTGTGACTTCTGGGAAGTTCTTCCAAAGAACTGTCTTGGGGGTCAGTTCTTATTCTGACTTACACTGAGAGACAAAGTCCCCAGCATAACAATCAATTTATTATCAAGGTTAGCAATTGCCAAAAATGGGGCCAATCTTAAGATTCCAAGTAAGGGCTGAAAGGGCTTTTTTTTAATGGTGATTTATAAGAAGCTAGGGAAAAATCTCTACCAATATAGGAGTGCACTATTATTATCATTATTATTATAATTAAATGCTTGTCAGTTTACTGACTAACTACATGTATGAATTAGAAAAAAGTGACTCTTGGGCCCTCAATTTTCTCAATTGTAAAATGAGGTAGTTGGACTGTAGGATTCAATTGAAAGCAATAGTATGCAAGAAAATAACAATAATATTTATTATAATACTAATAATATTATTTATATTATAATTTTGTTTAAGGTTTACAAAATTATTTTTATTATCCCTATCCTCATAACAACCCAAAGAAGTAGATAATATTATTATTCATCCCCATCTTAGAGACAGGGATAGATACTAAGGCAAATAAAATACTGGACCTGGGTAGAGCCAGGGGACCTGGGTTCAAATTCCTGCTCTGCCACTTAATAAATAGTCTTGGTGATACTTTTTCCTCTCTGGCTCTCCATTTTGTTATTACTAAAATGACAAAGTTGGACTAGGTAATCTCTTATATACCTAATAGCTCCAACATGGCACATATTATGATACTCATTTGAGTACTATTTGTAAAATCAATTATCTAACTCTACTTTACTAGTGTGTTCCAGATCAGTTAAATAACAGCTCATTTGTATGGTGCTTTGAGATTTACACAATACTATCTTCACAATAATCCTGTAGGATAGGTAGCATTATCTCCATTTCATATGTAAAAGGTTTGTAAAGTCCCAGAATGACACATGCTTTCCTTATTCTCCCATATTGTATTAAAATGCTAAATGACACTGATGAAATTATTTAAGATAAGAACCTTGACAGCTGTCACTACATACCCAATATTGGATAATCCACCTTGCTCCTTTAACACTTCCCTGAGATTGATTCATTCACATTCCTTACCCCATTTTGACCACCAAAGCCTGCTGCCACCCCAACAGCAGCTACATATCGAACCAGGACTCAGAGGTGAGAAACATTTGGAGTTTGCCAACCACACTCCAAATGACCGCAGAAGAACAAAACACCTCAAAAGTAATACGGTAGCAACAGAACTAACAGAAGAGGGGATTGAGGCAGTGCTTTCACCCGGAACAGCTTCTAGAGATAGCAAGGAGGTCTCCTCTTAATGAGTTGTGAGGAGGGAATGCTGAACAAGCCTCAGTGGGACTCTAAGTACAAGTGGCAGAAGAGGGAGAACAGCAGACTAGATCTAGATCCAGCAGGGTAGGGGTGAAACCAGTGCAATAAAGAAGAGTGGGAGGAAAGCATTAGAAGGAAAGCAGGTCTGCAGGGTCCAAACAGAACAGAGACCTGTCACAACCCGGCATACACAGTAGTGGGAAGAACTTAACACAATAAGGTCCAGCCTGAATGGGATTGGACAGAACCCAATCGGTTGAACCAAATACCTGCAAAGCTCCACATAATATACCAACCAGACTGTCTCTGCATTTTCAATTTGAGAGCCAGACAGCTAAGCTGATCCTAGGCATGGTACTCCCTCCATCCTAGAAATGGAGCTAAGTTTCATCATGCAGACAAAATCAAGAGAAAAATAACCCCAAAATAAGCAAAAGACAGAGAAAACACCTGATAATGGAAAATATCAGAAATAACTAGTTTGAACGATAATACATGTATAAACCAATGGAACTGCTTGTTGGCTTTGGGAGGGGAGAGAAAAGAGTAGGGAGGCAGATATCATGAATCATGTAACCATGGAAGAATATTCTAAATAAAAAAGGGGGAAAAAAGAGAAATGATGAAAATACAAACTCAGAAGAGGGCAGCATTACAAAAATAAAAACATGTGAAGCTTCAAAGGAAAATATGAAACGATGCCAGCCCTAAAAACAAACTCCTCAAAGAGCTCCAAAAAAAGATAGGAAAACAAATAATAAGGAACTTAGAAGAAAAATTAGAAAAAAATAGAAAAAAATCAATAGTTTAAAACAAAAAACTTACTGAAGAAAAGATCCCTAGAAAAGGAAATACAATAACTCAAATAGGAAAATAAGTCCCTATGAAAGGAAACAAAAAGCCTCAAAGAAGAAAACAGATTCCTAAAAGTTAGAATTGGACAAAAAGAAACTAACAACTTCATAACACAGCAGGAAATAACAAAACAAATTCAAAAGAATGAAAAAAATAGAATATTTGAAATCTCTCACTGGAAAAAAATACTGACCTGGAAAACAATTCCTGGAGAGACAATCTAAGAATCATTTAATTGACTGTCTCATGATTAAAAAAAAAAGAACCTAGATACCATGATGAAAAAAAAATTATCAGTGAAAACTGTTCTGATTTTCTTGAACAAGTGGAGAAACTAGTCATTGAAAGAATTCACTGATCACCTACTAAAGAATTCCCAAATTTAAAAATCTCAGTACTATAGCCAAATTCAAGAAATCCCAAGTCAAGAAGAAAATACTATAAAAAGCCAGAAAAAAATATTGGGAGTCACAGTCAGGATTACACAGGACCTAGAAGCCTTTACATTAAAGGAACAGAAGGCCTGGAACATGATATTCAACAAGGCAAAAGATCTTGGCCTACAACCAAAAATCACCTACCCAAGAAAATAGAACATAATATTTTGGAGGAAGAAATATACATATTATGAAATAGAGGAAGAATTCCAGGCATTCCCTGATAAAATGCTCAGAACTAAAAACAAAATTTGATGATCAAATTCCATACTCAAAAGAAGGATAAAAAGGTAAACAGAAAAAAAAATAAATCAAGGCAATCAGTAGGTTTAAACTAATCACTTCACTGCATGGGAAAGTGGGAACATATTTCCATAGTACAAGAGATACATAAAGTACTTAAGTACCTAAAGCAAACAAAGGAAACATTGGGATTAAATTGACTACATTCCTTGCTTAGGGAAGTGATAACTAGAATACTTAAGATTCTTATGGTATGAAATAAATTCAAAATATTTAAGAAACTTTAAGGTAATCAAGGAAAACAATGGGGTTAAACTAATTGCATTACTTGTAAGGTGGTAACTAAGATGTTTAAGATACCTATGATACTTAAGGTACCTTAGATATACAAAATATTTAGGATATTTAAGGTACTGAAGATATTTAAGAACTTTATCACTATTAGGGCAATGAATGGGAACATATATAGACAAAGAGTTGGGAGTAAGTTAAATACAATGATTTTTCTTTAAATCAAGGGATAAGAAAGAGTAATAGACTGCAAAAAGAGAAAAGAAGAGATAGACCCACAGGTTCATAGATAAAATATAACAAAACAAAAAAAAATAGCAATACTGAAGACAAGATGAAATATGCCAAAAGGAGAGAAATTACATTTCACAGACATTCAAATTTGCTTGGGCTATAAGATTTCTAATGATTTTAGTGAAGGAACATAGCAGAGTAGAAAGAGGGTAGCCTTGGAGAAAAGGGTTATAATCTTTCTTCAGATAAGAATTATCTATGAAGCCCCAAAAGAACCACATGGCCCTCAAAAAAAAAGTACATGGAAACAATGGCAAATAAAGTGTGGATGAAGTCTTTGGCCAAGCCAAGAGATACAGGATTGCAAAATATCAATAGAAAGATTGCATTGGTGAAATGATGAAAAAATTTCTGGACCAAATCTATATAACACAGCAGAAATGTCCATAGAATAATCAAGTCCTAGAGTATAGAAACAGCAAGGGACAGAGTCACCGTGAGGTATTGGGTAATTAGGATTTGCTCCCTAGAACTTTAAATCCCAACTTCCCACGTTCCCTCTCACATTACCTGCTTACTTAGGGAGGATATAAGTTTCATGTAGCTCCGCCCTCTGATTCTCTTTTTTGTGTGAATGTGGCTGCGAAAACTTTTCTTTACTCGTGTTTTTACTTTTGTTCTTTTTATTTCTTTTACTTCAAGTGATTATTAATAATCTTATAAAATATAATACTTGGAGTTATTGGATATTAATTTAAATCTTGCAGTATAAATCAGGACCTTGTCCTTTAATGGTATCATAATTTTTGTGGACTATGCCATTAAAGGGATGGAGGGATAAGACTGTCTGGAAGATAATATGATCATTTGATATAGGAGAGGCATATTGGAGGAGAAAAGTATTGTCGACTATTTAAGGGTCCCTTGTATTTTTTTTTGCCAGATTAAATATAACCTGTTCTATATTCAATAGTATATTGACTTTCTGCTCCCATAGTGAATGAGGGTCTTTTTTCTTTTCAGTAAAAAAAAAAAAAAAAAAAAAAAAAACTAGACATAGGCCAAATTCTGACTTTCCCAAAGAAATCTGAGTAGGACTATAAGTGAAAAGACAAAGCAGATTTTAATGTGAAGCCCCCCCCCCCCACTCCAAGATTGTATATAACCAGTCAGTATAATAGCCCAAAGCTTTGATTATGAGAAAGCTGATTTTACAAGGTGAAATGATTAGCCAGGGTCAAGGAAAGAATAAAGGGCAACACTTTCTCCTAGGCTCTTTGCCTTTCTAGAATCATTAAAAACTCATGGAAAAATGTTCTCTCCCCTGACTGAAAAAGCTAGGTCTCCAGTGTACAACAAAAAACCAAGCGGCCCAGGAACACCATAACTGGATTTTTATTTTGTTTCAAGTCAAGTAAAAGCTAAATGGGATGCAGGAAGTTGTCCCTCAGCCCTCTGCAATGTTTCCAGGTCTCACAGATGAGCCAAAGCTCATTCTGTTCACATATGGACAGAGAGGAAAGACACTAAGGGACACCAAGCTGTTCTTTGTATCTGTCCTTTCTTTTCCATGGGAAATAAAAGGAGTTATCTTAGTTTTTTATTCTTCTCATTTCAATGACACATCAAATGTTGAGACAGGGCAGCCATCTAAGGATAAGATGTGAAATCACTTAGAGATAAGTATCTAGTGTTAGAAGAATGTTTCATAACAGAAAAATAGCTTATACAGAAGATGAGAAAAACATGGTATTATCCCATAAGCAACCCCCATATGGGGGAAAGGGCCTCTTTTTCCCTACCCATAACAATTTGTTTAAAGCATAGAAAATATTTAAGCTACAATTGGAAAGTTATCATTAGCTTTCAATTAGCCTGGAATCTTTCCTGCAAGGATGAGACCCCTCACTGATGTCATCAAGGTTGTCATGGTTACAAGAGTATCAGCAATTAGATTAACCAATTCTCTCTATCCTGCTCTACCCAGCCTATGAAGCTTTAAGAAATAAAAATTCTAGACAAAAATCTGAGAAAAAAAATACAAAAGGGAAAGGAGGGGCAGGGGAGAAGCTTGTCATCTCTTGGCAAAAGCTAGAGGGAGAGAATACTTGTAAACATGAGATCAATACTTGGCAAACAAAAGAGTAAAGGGATTATTTTATTACACTCAGGTTCTTCAATACAAACTACAAAGAGGATATGTTCCCTCTCAGCCCTAATAATTAAAGACAAGAGAAGAGGATATTCAGAAAAACAGCAGCAACAATTAAAACGCAAGTAGTCTTTTGGTCTCAATTAGCAGCAAGGTGACCTAAAAGGATTCTAAAGGGACAATGACAGACAGAGTTATTATTTTTAAAATAAGCCAAGCATATTACATTTCAATGACCCACTGAAAATAATAAAAATGAAAAGCACAAGAGAAAATGGAATTGCTTGATGGAGCCCAAGTGCAAATTACCGTTTGTTTATTTTCCTTCAATTTTCCCTGAAGGTCAGAGGACTCAATAGTGTATTAAAATTCAATTTTCTTTATACCCATGTGCATGAGATAGTGTCTTATGTAATAATCCTCTTCTAGTAGAAAAGTTAGGTCAGCAATAGTTACAGTTTTGAATGCAATCAATGTTGTTCTGACACAAATCTCCAATTTTCTCCAGGATTTTTCAGCCATTCTCCATGCACTTGCCTGTGAAGAGGAACCTGGCTGAGAAGAGCCTGGTTCCCTGGAAGATTTAAGCTGACCAAAGGTAATTTTATTTACTGAACCATCCTTCGACTTTTTTTGGATGAAGATGTTTATAGAGTTAGAATATTTTCTTTTTAGGCCACATGCTGTTTTTTTGTGACTTGGAAATTCACAAAGTAGGAAGATTATCCCTCTCAAAAATGGTTTCATGGATGGCATATTTGGGTGAAATGACTGCTTTTAAATGTCACCAGAGTTTTAATGGGGAAAAGAATGTGGATTGATGTTGATTTTTCAACCCTACTTCTTAACATCTAGATGTTAGAAAATATACTTTTGTAAGTTGTTAGGAAACAGTCAAAAAATAAAGCCAGCTTCATCAGAGCAGCAGTGAAGAGACTATCTTCAAATTTAAATCTGTTTAAAAATCAAGGAAGTATGAAATCCTTGGTTCTAACAACAAAAATCCTGTCTCTTGGAAGACAGCATTCAGTAATGAATAGAGTTAGCCTCTTAGCCAAGAAAATCTTAGTTCAAATCCTGCCTCCTACATGCTAAAATAATCTTTAAGATTAAATTACAAAATTGTCTAAGAGGAATGACCCCCTATATAACATTAATGTGGCAAAGGCTTTTTATTTCATGCTCTGTAGAATGAGTACTCATGAGCGAATGTTAACAGATGTTATAGCCAGCAAGCAAAGTACAAGGAATGGGAGCACACAAGGTCCTTTTTATCCTAGTCACTAATGAGACTCAATCCTTCTCCTTGTTCACTATTGGCTCTAGTAAAGAGAATTATAATCTAGTAATGAAAGTCAGCTGATCTGAACACAATTCACAATACGTCAATACCCCATTCTCTCACATGAGTTTTAACCAAAACAAAGGCAACTTCACCTGTTAGCCTCTCAAAGGATTCACCTATCATGTGTTCCTTGTCATGTCTTGCTGATGTGGATGTTGGGGAAAGGAACTTAAGCTAGGAACATGAAACTTAACTCGTTTTTTTTCTTTTTCTTTTTTTTATTCCATTATACAGGCTTATGAGGGTAGTTCACAGTCTTGTCTGTTAGAGTACGTTTCTGTATGAAAGGGAGTTTCCTCAGTAAGAGGTTCCCAGTAGCAATGAAATCACAGATCCGATCCCTAACACTATGTATTAATCCCTAACTTCTTATGAAGTGCCACTGGAATGAGCCTCTGACCCCAGTTCAGCAACTGGTCACTGGAATTACGAAACTAGATATGACCTGGGACAATCATTCACCTTCCCTGGATTTCAGTTATGTAATCTTTAGGCTAAAGATTTGGAGCTGGTCAACCTCCAAAAATTCTTGCACCTTTAATAGTCTAGTTTTTTCAAAAAACATTTCTCAGTCAATAAACATTTCATAAGCATCTACGACATGCCAGGTACTGTGCTAACTGCTAGGGATACAAAGCAATGCAAAGAGTTCTTGCTCTCTAGTCAACAAATTTATGACAGCGACAACATGCAGCCAACCACACACAAACAAGCTATATACAGGATAATCCATAGAGGAAAGGCACTAATATAAAGGGGGGAATCAGAGAAAACTTCTTATAAAAAATGGGATTTTTAAAAATTGTTAAGAATATGCAGTTTTCAGTTGAAGAAATCAAAGTTATCAATAATCATATAAAAATGTTCTAAATCACTCTTGATTAAAGAAATGCAAATTAAAAAAACTCTGAGGTGCCACCTCACAACTATCAAATTGGTCAATATGAGAGTAAAGGAAAGTGATAAATGTTGGAGGGGATGTGGCAAAATTGAGACACTAATGCATGACTTATGGAGTTATGAACTGATCCAACCAATCTGAAAGGCAAACTGGTATTATGCCCAAAGGACTATAAAATAATGCATACCCTTTGGTACAGTAATACCACTACTAGATCTGTATACCAAAGAGATAAAAAGATAACTGGGAAAGGAACCTGCTTGTACAAAAATATTTATTGTTGCTCTTTTTATGGTGGCAAAGTATTGGAAACTAAAGGGATATCCCTCAATTGGGGAATGGCTGAATAAATTGTGGTATATGATGGTGATGGAATGCCTAATTGTCCTAATTTACTTTATGTTTATCTCTAACTAATTCCTGACCTCATTATTATAAGGGTTAAAATTCAGTTGTCAGAAATGTTGGGATAAAAAATGAGCAAAATTTTTAGTGTCTGTTAATAGACAGTTATAAGAAGGAGAAGTTAGGTGAAGAACAGATCTTTTTTTCTTTGAACTGGCAGCTCTTTTTTTCTTTGAACTGGACTCATTGAGGAGGTATACTACTTAGCTTCAACCTGAGATATCTTTAGAAAGCCAATCGCCCTCCTCAATTGATTTCTTCTCAGCCACAGCTCAATCTTACCTCATTTTCTTTCTCCTTTTTCCTGTTTTTTTTCTCTCACTCCTGCCTCCAACCCCGCTGTAGACTTTTAATTTATTGAGGTCCCCACTTCTTTCAATCTCTTTCAGAGATTGTATATGTCTCTTTAACAACTCCCAGCCTTGACTAAAGTCTGCCTTGTGAATGGAAGATGAACAATCAGAAATTTCTCTTAGAGAAGAGAGAGAATATTTGTCCCTCTACACTACAAATACTGGAAGGATGCCACTCAATTATCAAATCCCTGTTTCATAAGCCTTCATTAAGCTTCACAATCCTATGTGATAATTTGCCCAAGTATTCAATCTTATTGTATAGATAAAGAAACCAAGGCTCAGAACATTTCATTGATATACCCCAGGTCAAAGAGCTAAGGACTTCATTTCAGGTCTTTGAACATGTAGTCCAGTGCCAAGATGTAACTTGACAACATGGACGTATGACAAGTCCTCTTATCTAGTAAAGCTATCTGTCAGTGGAATGTAATACTCTTGGCATCTTACCCTACCATTTTCCTCACTTTTACAAAATAGTACTCTGTGGGTTTTTTTGTCAATGAATGGAGAAAAAAACATTATGACAAAATTTAATTAAGTCAACAAACATTTTGATTTAGGAATCCAATAGGAATTAAGCACCTATGCCACCTATGCCACTAAAGGGATACAAAAACTAAAAATAGCAAAGTCCCTATCCTCAAGGAACTTACAGTCTTAAAGGAAAAATATGGTATGTACACAAATATAAAAAAACATTAGGATATGAGAGACTGAATGAGAGATGAAACAAATTCAAAAGGGAAAGATGACCAACCTGTAGCATCAGGGAAGCCTTCATGGAAAAGCAACATCTAAGAAGGGCTGGACAGAAGAGAAGTCTTTCAAAAAACAGAAGCAAGAAGAATACATTCTAAACAAAGGAGATGAATATGCAAACATGGGGAGAAGGATGAGGAAAAGCCCAGTGTAACTAGAAAGAACTGGGAGAGTATAAAGTAGTTAAAGGGAAGTGATATTAAAGGATGATAGAAAGGATAATAAATAAGGATAGGAAGGGAAGTTGGAGCCATGTTATAAAGGCCTTTGAATGCCAGAGTAGGGAGTTTGCTTTTTTTAATTGGGAAAATAATGGAATGCCACTGATAGTTTTTGAGGATGGAGAATGACATATACATTAAAAACAAAATCTATTTAAAGCAGAGGTGAGTTCTTAACCTGAGATCTTAGTCCCTTCGCTACCCCACCCAAACCTCCCAGAGAGCCATGGATAGATTTCAGAAGGTCCATGAACTTGTATTGAAAAAGCTTATGCTAAGCTCTACCTGAAATTTAGTATATTATGAATAATAAAGCAACAAACCACAGGAGTATTACATGTACAATTCTGTAAAATTTCAGTGTGATCTGAAAATAGCAGAGATTTCTATGAGTGACAGATACCTCAAAATATCATTTATGCTCATCACAACTCTGTAGTCTTCCTATCTACAGACTATATTCCAATAAAATTGGTTTCCTTGGTAATCCTATGTATATGTTTGTGTGTGTGTGTGCATGTGTGTGTGTGTGTGTGTGTGTGTGTGTGTGTGTGTGTGTGTAAAAGCCTCATTCTTGAGAAGGGATACAAAGATTTCACTAGACTGCCAAAGGAATCCATGACACAAAGAAATTATGGTTTAAAGGCACCTCAGAGATAATCCAATTCCACTCAAATATAAAAAGGCATATTTTCTACAACTTCCCCTACAAGGCCACCCAGATTCACTTGAAGACCTTGAATGAGGGAGGACCCTCTTGCTTCCTGAAGTAGTTTATTCCACTTCAATTCCCCTTCAGAATGGCTCTGATTTTAAGAAGTTTTCATTATAAGTAAAATTTCTCTCTCTCTCTCTCTCTCTCTCTCTCTCTCTCTCTCTCTCTCTCTCATTATTTATTTCTCTAATTTTTTTCTGGGATCAAGCAAAATGCCTTATCATTTTTCTACAGTACCACTTTTCAAATACTTGAAAACAGCTTTCATAATCCTTCTAAGTCAGGGGTCGGAAACCTTTTTGGTCGTGAGAGCCATAAACGTCACATTTTTTAAAATGTAATTTCGTGTGAGCCGTACAGTGCTCACAGTGCGTGCTCCTGTAACAGCGCCTGAAAAAAAAATTGACTTTATGGCTCCTGCAGAAAGAGCCATATCTGGCCCTCAAAAGAGCCAGATATGGCTTGAGAGCCATACGTTGCTGACCCCTGCTCTAAGTCGTGTCTTCAGTCATTCTTCAAACAAGATGGTCTCCAGACATCTCCTTATAAAATATTATTATTTTCTGGACTTGGCACAATTTCCTAATGTCCTAACAATCTAATTCTAAGAACTGATCCCAGTATTCTAAATGACAAGAGTTGGACAGAGTAGAGGGAAGCTATTAGTCTTAATGCCCATTTAGATTACTTTCCCCCTTCTTTGGGGGATCTACTAAGTGATGTTATTGAATCCTTTTGACATCCGAGTCTCACCAAACTATTTTTTTATATGAACTTCTATGTAACTATACATTCCCTTTTTTTGTATTTACGAAGTTGTTTTTTAACTAAAGTGTAGGACTTTATGCCTTTCTATAAATTAAATTTCACCTTCTTACATTTGCACCATATTCTATCCTAGTGATAATTTTTGTAGTTATTGTTTCAATTTGTTATTTCTCTCTCAGTTTCATATCATCTGAAAATCTGATAAGACTCTTTATTATCTCATCTGTGCCTTAACAATTCAAGTCATTCTTAAAAATACTAACAAGCAAATGGACCAAATACGATCCTTAGGGAAGTCTGTTAGAGACAAGACTATAACTACATTCTAACTCATTAAAGATTACTCTTGGTAAAGTCAAGAGAGATCTATTCTTTCCATCTTGTCTACAAGGGTGGCATAAGAGAAACTTACTGCATTTCCTCAAATAATCAAGTTTAAAGATTTTATCAAAAAAAGGAAAGAGAATATGGCAAGAACTGCTTTTGATCAAATTACTCAATCTAAATCCTAATGGTCATAACTTCCTTTTCTGCATGCTTTCAAAACTCCTCTTTAATATAAAGTTTTAGAATTTTCATGGGAAATAGAATAAGGCTATAGTTTGAAGAAGCCAATTTTTCTACCTATCCCCCTTTGGGACAACACCTCTTCAAGGTAGTCAGAGATGCTCTTAGACCATTCCAATTATTAAGAACTATTAATTCTCCTCATATGAAATCAACATCTTTCCCCCTTTTGGCAACTTCCAACCGGTATGGTATTCTTAGCTCTCCTCTGGGACAAACCTAAGTTTGATCCCTTTTCTATATAACAACCCTTCAAGTGGCTGAGGGCAGCTATCATGTCTTCTCCTATTAAGAAGCACCTTTTAGATCTTCTACAACCTAGCCTAAAAATAACACAGCAATTTCCAAACAACTTAGTTTTTTGACTCAATTCATCTTGCAATTAGTCTGGTGTGTGTAGTGACAGGACATGGAATTCCAGATAAATCCAGAAAGTCGTTACGGTAATTGGGTTAGAGGATGATGAGAAGCAAAAATACAGCAAATGAAGGTATGGACATCATGATGTTTCTTAAGCCTCCATAAGGATATGACTTTTTCTTTAGAACTGAGGGTACTGGGATGCATTCAAAATTATTAATAGATGATTTGTTCTGCTTCAAAGACCATAAATTCAAAGCTGCGTGTATACTTTTCATTCATTTGATCTTTTTGTAATCTATTCTGTCTGTGGCAGCATCATAGCATTAGAGGCAGTATGAGATATCATTTGAAAGAATTTCCCTGGCTTCTCATCATCCTCTACCCCAAGTACAGTAATGACTTTCTGGATTCATCTGGAATTCCATGTCCTGTTGTTAGATGCTAAAACTAAATTTCCCTCTAAGCTTTGAATCCAAGAGCAGGAAGTGAACTTAGGAAATCAAATCCAAACCCCCTTTGCCATGGAACAATTATATTGCAACATCCTTGAAAAACTCATTTCATACTAAACATTTAGACTAAGAGTCAGAAGATTTGATTTCCAGGCCTGACTCTAACATCAACTATGTTATAATAAAAGTTAATCTGGAGGCTTATCACCAGATTTATAAGTACTTATTAGTAAAAACAGAGAAAGATGGGAGGGGAAAAAGGTTTTTTAACCTTTGTAACTTTACGTAAAGATCCAATCCTCCACTGCAGTCAGCACTTCTAGATGTCATGTATCAGAGACAGCCCAGTGAGATAAGGGAGCAGATAAGAGGACCATGCCAGCCCAGGGCTTAAGTTAGTTCAAGCCCTGAAATAGAGACCTCTTTACTTCTCCTTGTTTTTTTAAACCTATAGCTCTTCCCATCATAAGCCAATGGCTTTTCTGTAATGTTTATGCCTGAACTGGGATGCTGGCACACTGGAGGACTCTGAGGATGCTGTCACATGCCCATTCAGACAACTGACTGATTCCTATATTGATCCACTAAGTTGTCTTCCAGTATTGGACTGGGTTAGAGGTCTCCAAGATAATTTGATTTCACACAACTAGATGTGTCTGGTGAAATTATTTGTCTTCTCTGGACCTTGGTTTCTTAGTCTATAAAATAATAAGGTTGGATTAGATAACATCTTGGACCTCTGGCATTTTTAACTATACTTGCACTACTTACCTTGAAAGTTTGTTATGGAGAAAGCACCTTGTAAAAAAACTTAATACACTTTAGAAATGTTAGTCATACTTAGGAAAACAATTCTTTGACTCTATGGCTTAAAATGCAAATGCTCTTAAGCAGAGGTAACATACAAAGAATACTGCAGGAAATGGGATTGCTTAAACCAAAATGAAAGAAATGAGATATGGCATTTCTTGGATTGGTGGGAGACATCGTCTAATTGCTAATTGCATGAGATGAACCTTCATCAAGTCATCAGGTAGTACAGAGCAGTTTTGCAGATCTGTAGTTAGATGCAGCCAGAAAAATAAACAAGGTTATGGTTAAGCACATTGAGATAGTATTAGACAATTGGAATTTAGGGATAGGTAAGTGGCACAGTGGTTAGAAAACTGAGCCTAAAGTCAGGAATATAACTATAAATATAAACTCAAACATTTACTGGCTATGTGACCCTAGCCAAGTCACTTAACTCCTACTTGCCTTCATCACCACATCTGTAAAACAGGGACATAATAAAGAAAGAAAAGGCAAAACATTCTAGTATCTTGGCCAATCTGAACAATAAACAACATACCAGAACTCTACCTAAATTGGAAAACATGGGTATGGTCCACAGGTCACATCAGGATCAGACAGCCAGCAAAATATAAATGCCAGATGGTAGTAGGCATGGAAACAATAATCAAATTCAGCAGGTCACTCTAAGTGAAATTATCAACATCTACCTAAGAAATACAAATATTTGAATGGTAGACAATTAACTAGAGTTCTTATTGGTTCTTCTGGTGGGGGACTTTGGAGAAGGGAAAACTAAGTTAATATTCTTTGCCTCTAGACAATCTAGCCTTAGTCCATGTCCATTTTGCATGAGAGCATCAAGCCTGAGTGACAGACTTTATGGGATAGTGGATAGTTATCTGCTGTCATTCTAGAGGTCTCAGCTGGCCAAGAACTCCTACTTCCTTTCCTCTTATATCAGTCCTATCTACCCCTTTGCCAGTTAAAAGAACCTAATCCTCAAATCTATGCTATATCTTTATTTGGGAGTAATGGAGGTTGGGAAAGGAAGAGTCGGGGGTGGGTAAAGCTGTAAATTTATCCACTGCCCAAAGCAGAGGCCAGCATCAGGTAGGAAAGGGAAAGAATCTAAGCAACAGTTTCTTCTCCTTGGGTAGTTTCTATCTGTTAGCATCCGGTGGTATAAAAATCTTTAGCCACCCCAAGGTTATAGCATAAAGAAATAAAAGCAAAGAGTATTTATAATCTGAACCATCATTCCCTAGGCCAAATATCTATACACACATATATAATCATGGATTTTAACAGAGCCTTTCTCAAAATAATGTTTCTAAAAATTGAAAGAGTACTAAATTCTGTTATAGGTTAGTGAAAACAAAAATAAAATATTTTCCCCATCCAAATTTTTATATATATATATATACCCACTCCCTGGAGGAAACCAGGTTAAAAACCTCCTGATATAAATATATATGCATGTGTGAAAGAATGGAGATACATATGGACATATTTTTTTTGGCAAGTCCAAAACTCAGAAGGAATGGCAGAGAGTTATTGTGCTATAGTGGGGTCTGCTGAGTTTTTCTGTTCTCATCACCTGCGCCCAGCTACATGTGGAGACTGTCCAACACATAAGTAATGCATTGAAAATATATCCTTGCACATGATAGGGTATGTAGACTTGAAACTACCACACCAAGGCAACTATCAACAATTTGGAAATAGGTCTTTATCAATGACACATGTCAAAACCAGTGGAAATACACATCAGCCATGGGGGGGAGGGGAAAGTTGGGGGGTGACAGGGAAAGTAAGAGCATGAATTATGTAACCATGTTAACTTTTCTAAAAATAGATATTAATAAATGTTTAAAAATATATATATCCTTGCCTTTCAGCCTTCTTAGAGTTAGTTCCCTTCACACTCTGCAGTTTAGCTACACTAGTTTACTTTTACTCCTCCCACACAATACTTTTGCTACCCCTCCCCATGTTTTTGTACTAACTCTCCACCCCCTGTCTGGGATGCTCTCTTTCCTCACCTTTGCCTCTTAAGATTTCCTGAATTCAGGTGAGCTAGGTAGCACAGTGGATAGAGCACCAGGCCTGGAGTTTGGGATCAAGTCTAGGCTCAGACGTTTCCTCTTTATGTGATCTTGGGCAAGTCATTTATTTAATCCTGGTTGCTTAGCCTTTGCCACTCTTCTGTCTAAGAATTGATACTAAGACAGAAGGCAAGATTTTAAAAAAGTTTCACTGGTTTCCTTCAAGTCACAGCTCAAATTCTACCTTCCCAAATGCTCCAACTCCAAGTTCCTTCTCCTCTGAAATGAACTCCTACCTGCTCTATGTTCTTATCTTGTATGTGCATAGTTAATTACATCCTCTCCCCTTACCAAAGTAAGCTTCTTGAGGGTAGAGACAGTTTGATTCTTTCTCCAAATTTTAGCTAGGTAGTACAGTGAATAGATAGAGTGCTGTCCCTGGAGTCAGGAGATTCATTTTCATGACTTCAGACATTTAGTTGTGTGATCCTGGGCAAGTCATTTAACCCTGTTTGCCTCAGTTTCTTCATCTGTAAAATAAATGTGAGGAAATGGCAAACCACTCCTATATCTTTGCCAAGAAGACCTCAAATGGGAGTCACAAAGAGTCAGACATGACTGAACAAAAAATTATATCCTCTATTGCTGAGCTAAATGCCCAGCCCATAAATAGCCCTTAATATATGCTTTTTGATTGGTTGTCACATATATATGCAGGGTGGAGGGGGTGCTGGAGAGAAGGGCCAGGGTAGAGATGCTACAACTATTTTCCCTTTTAATGAGGTCTCATTCTAGTTCTCCCTCACTTTTGAATTCTTAGATGTCCAATATGCACATACAAACAGAAAATTGGCCAAAAATAATAGCATTTAGGTGGCTCAGTGGATTGAGAGCCAGGCCCAGAGACAGGAGGTCCTGTGTTCAAATCTAGCTGTGTGAATCATTTAACACCCACTGCCTAGCCCTTACCACTCTTCTGCCTTGAAACCAATACACAGTACTGATTTTAAGAGGGGAGGGAAGGTTTTTTTAAAAAAAAAACTATAAAATCAAGCTGCTCAATCCAACTCAAAAATAATGCTGAAATGAGAAATTATCAAGTGATGTCTACCTCAACATATCAGTATGTTATAATTCTTTATATTTAATATTTAGGTTTTTAGTATCTTTAGAAGAGATTTCATTGGGGTGGTTTATACTGTATATAACTGATTCTTGCAGGACTGGCAACACTCTATCTACTGTAGCCAACTTTCTTGTTCAGGTTCAGCTCTTACCCTGACTTCCTGTGCTCCATGGAGGCAAAGAAATAATCTGCTGCTTCGTCTCTTAGGGATTCTAACCTGGGTGGTAAAACTACTACACACCGCAGGTTACTACTTAATTCAATATGTTACAAAGTCTGATAACTGAGATGCTGCTGAGGGGAGACATAAGACCCAAGTAAATAAGGGAGACTCGACTGCATTTCACCCTAGAGAGGAGAGTGCTTATAGGTCAGTACTGAGATAATCAGCTGGGTAGCAGAAGGTAGGGAACTGAATGGCTTCTATATTCACCACAACTGCTGTTGTTGTCTAAACCTTTACCTGGGGAAAGTCAGATGCATTTGTTCACAAACAAAAGTGACAACTGAAATGTTTTGAAAATCTCCCTTGATCTCATCTTCTTGATGAACATTAGAAACAGCAGGTGATTGCTTCTTGGGAATGGTTTGCTTTTTCTTTTCTTTCCTCAAATATTTTACAGTTGTTCTTGTTTTATTCCACTTTTATGACTGCCTTGATTTGACAGAGGTTACAGCAGTCTCTTGGGTCCTGAGCAACAAAGATTATTCTGTACAGAGAAATTATTGTCATCTTTTTTTTTTGCTTTAAGACAATTGATTTCTTTTTTCTTCTAAGATTTTATTGATATGCTTTTTTAAAATATTACTACAACTTTTCAAGGATCTCTCCTAGCTTAGAACCTTCCCTTACAACAATTATGGTAAGTCAAGCTAAACTAATCAATATATTGGCTGGATTCATTCCTTCTTTTTCATACTTTAAGGTGTTTATGCAAATGTCAGTGTTTCTTCAAGCCAACAAGTATTTATTACATGAATATTGTGTCTTTGGTCACTCTACAGACTCTGAAAGTCATAGAGGCAACCCAGAGTCATAGGGGATAGAATGCAAGACTTTTAGGCAAGATTTGGGCATGATTCTGACATTGAATAGGATCCCTGGGCAAATCATATAATCAATTAACCCCCATTTCTTCATCTATAACATAGGGATATCAATAGCACAACAATGTTTTAAAGATTAAATGAAACAATATATCAAAATAAAGACCTTTGCAAGCATCAAAAGGCTATTAATAGTTTTTCTTCATCATCATCATTATGGTGCTTGCCCACTTGGAACTTAAGTTTTCAGGGAAATAACACATTATATAATAAAGAAGAAAGGACTTGATAGTGCCAATATTCAGTGGTTTTTCAGTCCTCTCTGACTCTTCTTGACCCTATGTGGGGTTTTCTTGGTAAAGATACTGGAATTGTTTGCCATTTTCTTCTCCTGCCCATTTTACTGATGAGGAAACTAAGGCAAACAGGGTTAGTGACTTGCCCAGGGTCACATAGCTGATAGGTATCTACAGCCAGATTTCAAAATAGGAAAGTGAGTCTTCCTGACTCCAAGCCCAGCACTGCACTACCTAACTGCCTTGCTGGCATACCTCACATGCTATGCTAACCAGTTTCCTTCCTTAATACATTCTTAATAAGGTCAGCAAATATTATAATGGAAATAAGGTTCAGAGTTAATAAATGAGAGGTTTAGCTCAGTGTTTAGCACATAGTAGGAATTTAATAGGTGATTATATTTATATATATATATCTATATATATATATATATATATATATATCATAAATACCATCCTCAAGAAAAGGGAAGGAAGGTGCCAGACATGGAAAGTTTTAAGTTCTAAAGTCATTTTCTATGTCACCCACTGTAACCTCTTTCAGAAAGTCTGGTTAGCTCAAACCTGATTCTTAATCTACATCTTTGCCTAAAGTACTCATTTGCTCTAATCTTTAATTATAGAAATAGGGAAAAAAGAATTTCCAAAAATATATGATGATCAACTGTGAATGACCTATTATAGTGATGGCGAATCTATGGCACAGGTGCCAAAGATGGCATGCAGAGGCCTCTCTGTGGACATGTATACCGCCCTCCCCCCAAACCCCCAACTCTCAGAGTTCATTGCTAGAAAGGCAGAAGGACCTGGGTAGAGATGTTCCTCTTGCCCTCTCTACCCTGCCTGATGACATTTTTTCACATGCCTTGCCGTTTGCCCAGCAGCCCAATGGGACCACTTCCTCCCTCCCCTGTCTGGGGTAAGGGGGGCAGGACATGGCATGACACTTGGTTTCTGAGGGGGCGGGCATAGCACTTGGTCTGGGGGAGTGGGGGGGCCTGGCATTCTCTCTCTAAAAGGTTTACCATTACTGACCTATTAGCACTAATTCAAGGATCTTGAATAATTCCAAGGGGTTCATGACAAAAAAAACTGTCTAGTGCCAAAGAAGGAATTGATGGAGTCTGAATACAGATTGAAACATGCCATTTGTCACTTCCTTCATAAAATTTTTCTGTTGTATAAGTGATATTTCTTCTTTTATAACATTATGAACCTGGAAATATATATTATATAATAATACATATACAACCTATATTATATTACTTGTCATCTTGAGGGTGGGGAAAGGGTAGGAGGGAGGAAAAAATCACAGGTTACAAAATATCAGAAAACTACTATTAAAATTATATCTACAAGTAAAAAATAGCGAAAGAAAAAATATAAAGAGAAAAAAAGAAAAAGAATTTCCCTTATGAGGGCCAGGCCCGTGGAAAAGAAAGAAAAATGAAGTTTAGGTTCTACCCAGCTGCATCCAGAACACAAAGAAAAAAGTGTGGATGTTTTAGAATTTTTAATCCAACTTCTATTTGCAACAGGTTCTAATCCAAGACCTATGGCATGGAAATGACTCTAAGAGTATGCCTTTTGAAACATACAATATGTTCTAACAACCTAGACAAATTTCAAGGACAGAGTTGGCCACCAATTGTCCACAATCTAGCCTAAGTATACAAATGCTTATCGCTTAGGCTAGCCATTATGAAGTTTGGTGTAACAAATGAAAATAGAAAATGGTCATCAATCCTATGCAGTACTCTTCTGTTTGCAGCATAATTGTGAAAGAATATCAGAAAGAAAAAAAAAACCTCTAGGTTGCCCAGAATCAGTGTAAAACCTTTGTCCAAAGAGAAATCAATTTGTGTCCTTTTTGACTTTCTACCTATAAATGAAACAAAAAGGCAAAGTTGTAAGGAAAGTTAACAATTTCTTTTAGACAAATAAGGGAATTGGTAGAACTCATTTCTACTCACTAAGGGAACCATGAAACATTTTAAGAGATATTTATTCATCTCACTTTGCAGTGCTTATGAAGAACAGCTGAAGAGACCACCATGTTTTTCTGCACCATGATCTATTGCAAACAATGAAGAAGAGAAATTCTCTATGAAGGATTAGACAAGCTTCTCCAAACTAAACAAGTACTTTGGTCAGAATAACATCTATTAAGGTCCCTGGCTAAGTAGACTAGGCTAATTTGAGGTTAAGTAAATTAGTTCCAGGGACTAAGGTTTGCGTCATTGACTTAGCTTCCTGGACCCAGAAGTAGGGGAAATATTGGAAGAGAAGTAATAAGAGCCTCCTCAGGTTGGATCTGTACTTCTAAACTAGAAAGTAGGGGACACTATAATAAACTCTGTCAGCAAAAAGAGCTAGACCCAACAAAAATCAATGTACTATCTATCCTTTTTGGATATCTTTCCATACTATTGTTATGCAAATCTCCTTTCGTTAAATACTTTGTGGTTTATGAGTTTCATTTCTTCCTAATCTCCAACCTATACCAAAGGACTGGTATGATCCATGCCTGGCCCAGATCATATACTTTAATGCTCAAAGATTTAATGAAAAATTCAGAAACAAACAGCAAAAAATATATTGAAAATTAAGGTTCAGTTAAGAAATGAGAGAAAGGCTTACTGAGTACTCTAGAGTCACCAAAAAATAAAATTCATGAAATCTTGATGAGAAAGGAAAAGACTAAGGGGAACATATTTTTAAAGGGATGATTCCCTATGAAATGATTAGTTAGAACAAAGGTCAACAATAATACCAAAATCAAAAATATGAAGACAAGAAAATATTGCATATAATTGTTAATAATTAAAACTCAATCTGTTTAAATAAACTTTTGATGGAAAAATGAGAGATGAAAGTAAAAGCATTGATTTTTATAATTTTATAACAGAAGAAAAATAATCACAACAACAGGACTCTGGATCCGCTGAGATTTAGATTAGCTGAAACATTGTAAATTCTATATTTATGAAATGAATTCATGGTATTTTATAGCCTATAAAAAACTGCAGGATGTAGTGGATGGAATTGGATTAAAGTCAGAAAGGGTCTAGGTACCTGACCTGTCTTATGACAGTTCCTGCTATATAACTCTACTAAGACTATATGTATCACAAAACAGGTGCTGCCTTCACCAGCAGGGGAACTGTCCTCCCTGAGAGTTCCTTATTCCTCCCCTGAAATCAAAGATTGTTTTTTTCTTGGTTTTTTTAAACCCTTAACTTCTGTGTATTATTGGCTCCTAGGTGGAAGAGTGGCAAGGGTGGGCAATGGGGGTCAAGTGACTTGCCCAGGGTCACATAGCTGGGAAGTGTCTGCCCCTGAAATCAAAGTTAAAAAAAAAGAGTAATGTAGCATGTGTGAAATTATCTGGGGTGCCTTAGGAATTTTTTTTTCAAAAACAGGGGAAGGATTAACTCAAGCAAGAGTGTTTGAGAAGGGACAGATAAGTAGCTCAGTGCATTAAGAGCCAAGCCTAGAGAGAGGTTTAAACCTGGCCTCAGACACTTCCTAGCTGTGTGATCCTGGGCAAGTCACTTAACCCCTCCTGCCTAGTCCTTACATGGATTGTGACCAAACTCTACTGATGGGGTATTCAGATACAAAGCATTCAGCTAATTTATTTTTCATTGCAATTTAAATGCAGGTTCACATACATTTATATAGTTACCATCAATGGTGGTAGTAGTATACTAGAGATCACCAACTCTCTTGGAAACAGAAGAATACATGTGTACTTTATTGTGGACATCAGTTCCCATGTCCTTATTTCAGCTATCTTTTTTAATGCCATCTCCCTTGTTGCTTATTCCCATTTGGTGTTAAAGTGATGCATTGTTTTTCACTCTTGAATTTAAAGATTTACATTTATTGTTTATTCCAATGGGACCTCCAATTTTCGTCACACAAATGCAACTTTTTGATAAACTAACAATTCCTTTGGCCATTCCTTTAGTTTTTCTTCATAGGCTATCAGAAGCACATTCATATTTAGAGAAAGAATACCCAAGTTGAACTATTTATCTTGAATTAACCTTCTTGCTTGGATGAACTGGGCTTACATAGTAATAATTATTTAATTGGATTGCACAATTAATAACTACCTTTTCCACTTTGATTAGAATTACAATTAACAATCACTACTTTGATGGAGATTACAATCATTAATCACTTCAATAGTAGTGCTACATTTTCCTTTAATTTATAATTAGGTCACAAGAGGCACTGTATGAGACAAAGCACAGAGATACAAATGAGCATGTGCAGAGAGTACAAAAGGGACCCAGCCTAGCTGAGGAAGAAACATGATCTTATCAGATAGAGAACCATGAATTTGCCAGGCCAAATTGTGGAGGTCCTTGAATAACCACAGCTTGTGTTTAGACTTACTATGCTAGGTAATAAGAAGCCCTTTGGGTTTTGGGGATAGAAGAATGTGACAACAACTACAATGTTTTGAGAAAGTGAATCTGTCACATTCATCTTGAAGAGGGAAGAGATTAGAGACTGGGAGATTTTCTGAAGCAATTGTAGGAATTTAAGCAAAAACAGATAAGAAGTGGTAGCTAGAGGGTTTAGTGGATAGAAAGCCATATCTGGAGAAGGGAGGTCCTAAATTCAAATTCAGACTCAAACACCTCCTGGCTGTGTAACCCTGGACAAGTCACTTAGCCCCAGCTGCTTAGCCCTTACTGTGCTTCTGTCCTGGAGCCAATACCTAGTATTGATTCTAAGACAGAAGGTAAGGGTTTTAAAAAATAAAAACACAAATAAAGGTAGCTAAGTGGTAGAGAGCACTAGACCTGGGAGTCAGGAAAACTTGAGATCGAATCCAGGATAGATATTTCCTAGCTATGTGACCCTATTTAAATCACTTTACCTCAATTGTCAAACAAGGAGAATAGCAGCACCTACCTTAAATGCTATAATATTCATAAATTGCTTAGCACAGCTCCTGGTATATACAGTAGACATTATATAGATGCTTATTCCCTTCCATTCCCCACCTGCACCTTGAAAATGGGAAAACATCATTGACTGCATTTTTCAAAACTCACAGAAGAGTGCCTGGTTCTCATCAGGTTACCCCCTTATTCAAATTCCTTTTGCTTTCTATTGCCTGTGGGATTAAATACAAAATCCTTTGCTTACTATTCAAAAGCCTTCATATTCTAAACTCCTCCTGCATTTCCAGTCCTCCTACAACTTAATTCCTGAGGGGTACTCTTTGATCCAGTAGTACTGGCCTCCCAGCTATTCCAGAAACAAAACATTCGACCTCTCTGCTCTGGAAATTTTCTCTGGCTGTCCCCCATCCTAGAATGTTCTTCCTCTTCATCTCTGTCTCCTGGCTTCCTTTTAGGCCTAACTAAAACATATCTTTTACTGGAAGCTTTTTGCTACCTATCATTCTAGGGCTTTCCTGTTCTCTTATCTGCTTTCTATTTATCCTCTAGATGACATGGGCATTGTGCAGAGATGGCAGGGACCCTGTACCCCCTTAACTCAGGCAGGCTGTAAACAGGGAAATTCCCTTCCCCTTCCTGCCCTTGTGACTCCTGAGGGAAAGACCTTTACCTTTGGACTAAGTTGAGACATAGGAAAGAGATACACCTCCGGGACACACTTGAGCCCTGAGGATCTTAGACAGACCCCCACCCACCCACCAAATGCCTGAGTGCAAGGAGTCACGTCCACACTACTGGAAAGAATATAAAAAGCCCAGGACCTAGTCACTGGGGGAGCAGCCTCCCATGGTTGTTCCACTCATGCTGTCTTGCTGGCCATTAATCCTATCTTACTAATGAATCTTTCTTTTTACTTTTAAGCTAAGTTTGGAGTCCTCTCATTACTGAGAAAGGTTTCCTTCCTGAATCCAGGGGTTCACCATTTGCACCCCTATAACATATATAGCATCTTTGTTCAAATCTGTTTATTGTGTCTCTCACTGGATGAGCTTCTTGGGACTATCTTTTGTCTCTTTCTGTATCAGAAACATTTAGCAAAGTGCTTGGCACATAGTAGATGCTTGATAAATGTTTATTGGCTGAGTAGTGGTAGCTCTGCTATAGAAATAATGTTTATTATTTTCATAATAAAATATGTTAATATCTATTCTCAAATTTCTAAATAAGTAATGCGGACTGTTTTTTAAAGAGACACAATTATAAAATGGCCATAGTTTTAGTTATTTGTATGACCCTCAATTAACAGGTCAGCAGTCCTTGAAAGAAATTAAAAAATAGAAAAGTTTTTTTTCACTTCTGTCTCAGAAGATGGGGAAATACAGAGAAGAGGCCACAATATGAATATATCTCCATCATCCCTTTCTCTGTTTCATAGTTCATCTCCACAAACCTCTTAGAATTCTAATATGAATCCTAAAGGGTCTGTACTCTTCCTAATTTGGAGTGGGGGGGAACCTTTTAATATCATTTCATGATCCCTCTCAGTGATTTGGTAAAATTTTCAAAATGAAATTCCAGTCTGAAGAGGACTGCCCAGAATATTCCCTTTATATTGCTCTGGATTTACAAGATAAAACTGTTTTCCATGATCTTAAAAGGAAAAAAAGTGAATTAAAAATCTCTTTGTCTCAAGAATGTTTTCTGTTTAAATTTGATGAGAGATGTCAAATAATATTGTAACTGCCCTCCACATAATGTCCCTGCTCTTCTTCCTCTGCCTGAAGCAATAGCTCTAACTACAAAGCGTTCTTTATGATGATAAATGTCATCTGTCTCAGACTGTAAGATTTTATTCTTAGATTCTTTGCCCTCAGTTTATCCATTTGTAAAAGAGGGAATTGGACAGTTGATGTCTAAGTGTTGTGCCCAAAATCACATAAGTAATGATTGGTAGGATTGGGTCTAGAGATCAGACATCATGTCTCTCATCTAGGTAGGATGAAGAATTCATTGAAAACTCTGTACCTGGTTTTATTTTTTCATTTTCACAAAGAATATTGATTTAATCATGGTGGAAATATCCATTTCTTTGGCACAAAATACAACCAGGGCTTGCCAGTAGTTGCAGACCACTTCTGAATGTTAATACTTCAACCTCAGGCTCAGGAGAAAGTGTGTCATGTACTCATTGGCAGTGACCTTCAGCATTTAAGTGTGATTCAGTTGATCAGGTTGCCATCCAGACTCTTGTGGATTTGAGAGCATATGCATTCTTACAGCCACACCCCTCAAAATAGTAGTCTTACTAAGTCTCATGCCTAAAACATGGCACATTCTGGCTTTAGATGCTGTTCTTTTTCCTTGTAACAAGATTCTTCTTTGAGACATCACTTAGATGCTATTTTATATTCTCCTTAATATTCTATTTCTTTTCTAATCACTCATTCTTGGAGTATGAAAACTAGTTTGTTTTTTTCTCCTCAAAAAAAAATGCCCTAGGCCCCTGTGAAAGAAAATCATGTAAAAGACTGCAGATTGTCCTGGCCTTCACCCTCTCTTCATTTGCAATGTTAATGTTCACTAGTGTATATTTTAGGCACTGATATATAATGAAGCTGTTTATTTTTCAGAGTGAAGTGCTGCATGTTTATTTTTTCTTACTTCATTCTCTTAGGAGCACTTAAGTTAATGCAGAACTATGATGCTGGGCGTTTTTTAAGTCTCACATCTTCTTTGCCATCATTACTACACTTTTAGAACTCAAGATTTAATTCACCAGCAACTCTCTGAAGTATCTTTCTTTTTACTTTCCTTACTTTTTCTGTTTTCTCTCAGACTCAATTGCTTTCACTTAGTAGGTAGCTACATGGCACAGTGGATAGGGCACTGAGTCTGGACTCAGGAAAGTGTAAGTTCAAATATACTTTCAGACATTTACTAGCAGTATGACACTGAGCAAATCACTTAACATCTTTGTACTTGGTTCCTCAGATGTAACACGAGGATGATAATAATAATAATATCAAACTCAGGGTTATTGTAAGGATCAAATGAGATATTTGCAAAGAACTTAGCATATATGGTCAAAGGATATGAACAGGCAATTCTCAGATGAAGAAATTAAAACTATCTTTAATCATATGAAAAAATTCTCCATATCACCATTAATTAGAGAAATGCAAATTAAAACAACTCTGAGGTACTACCATCTGAGACCTATCAGACTGGCTAATATGACCAAAATGGAAAATGATTAATGTTGGAGGGATATGGGAATATTGGTACATAAATATACTATTGATGAAGCTGTTAACTGATACAATCATTCTGGAAAGCAAACTGGAACCATGCCCAAAGGATCATCAAACTGTGTCTACCCTTTGACATAACAATAAAATGTAGCAACAAGATTTATATCCCAAAGAGATCAAAGAGAGAAGGGAAAGACTGACTTGTGCAAAAATATTTATAGTAGTTCTTTTTGTGGTGGCAAAGAACTAGAAAACTGAAGGGATGTCCATCAATTGGAGAATGGCTGAACAAGTTGTGTTATATGATTGTAATGGAATACTATTGTGCCAATGGAAATGATAAACAGGATAATCACAAAAAACAAACCTAGAAAGACTTTGATGAAGTAATACAAAATGAAGTGAGCAGTACCAGGAGAGTTTTGTATATAGTAATAGCAATAATGTACAACTCTGATTTAATAATAATAGCAATAATAAAAAATTATTAATAATAAAAGCAATAATGATCAACTCTGAATGACTTAACTACTATCAGCAATGCCAGGATCCAAGACAACTCCAAGGGACTCATGACAAAAAGGGCTATCTAATGCTATACAATGAACTGATGGAGCTTGAATACAATTGAAGTATACAATTTTTCACTTTACTTTATGAATTTTTCTTCAGTGTAAGTGATATGTCTTCTTTCACACCATGCTGAATTGAATACAATCTAGATTGTATTACCTTCTGTCTTGGGGGAGGATAGAGAGGTGAGAACATGGATTGCAAAATGTCAGAAAATATGATTATTAAAATTTTATACACATATAAAAACATTTTAAAAGAATATGGCACATAGTAGACATGTAATAAATGCTTGTTCCCTCCCCTCTTCCTCCATTCTAATTAAAGTAAAAGATATTTTATGTCCATGATACTTTTATCAGGTTAGAACATTTCTACTGAAACAAAAGCACAAGCTAAAAGGAGTGAAAGCCAATAGGCACAAGTCAGCCACTCCCATACGCTATACTGTAAATGTCAAGAGAAAGGTTGCAAGACACTCTGGGTGGAAGCAGAGAGAGAATGAAGCAATGGCCAAAAGAATTGAATATTTTTCTTACAACTTCCACTATATATGTGTGTGTGTGTGTATCTTATATGTATGTATGTATGTATTTATATACATATATGATGTGTATATAATATATGTATTTGTGCTTTTTTCATTAAAAGCAAAATTCAAATCAAAATCAGCAAGAGTGAGAAATGACAATGAATTGCAGCAATTTATACAGTAAACACAAATGAAACCCCATTTGAATGGTCTGTATGGACTATCTGCAACGTATAATCTGTCCCTGGTACATACGCTCTCTATGACCAAGATTGTGTCATAGAACTCTTTATTGTATGTGACTGTGCAGTGCCCATGGTTAGTCTTAGTATTCAAAGTATCATAGTATCTGTCATATTTCTCAATGGTCTTCATTTGGTAAATGGAATATAAGCTGGTTTCAAAAAGAGGACAACTTTTTCAGAAACTGAAATATCTCATCATAATGATTTGAAATTTTTGACAAAAAGAACCATAGCATGTGGTCTTCTTTTGCCTTTATCTATTTTTCTCAACATTATGAACCTGGCAAATGAGTCAAATAAAATAATATTAGATTGATAAAGGAAAATTTAATGCTCATGAACCAATACTAGACTGCTACACAAATTAATACCACTTCAACTCTCATCCCCCTACCACTCCTTGCACACAGTTTCAATATCCTGTGAATCACAAAATCACTTTAGATGGAAACCAGGAGTTAATCTTGTAGTAGAAGCACAAGATCTCCTATCCTGGCTAATATAAATGGAGGAAGAAGTTAGAGGTAGTAATCATTATTCCCCCAAGATGAAAATGAAAAGGCCTTGGTTATGGAGTCAAATTAGCCTTCCAGCTTTAAATTGTAAACCTGTTTCTTTCCTGAACTAGTTCTGCATTTATCTATAATTTTTGCTATAAGTACAACAAATGGGTTAAAATTTACTGAGACTTTTCCTCAGAATGCCCCATATTGGCATTTCCCACATTCAGGAGAGAGACCAGCCTGAAATTGCTTGGGACTATAGACTAAGTCCTATCAAGCATCAGTTGATACAGGTTAACAGTTGTGAAGATAATCAGGAAGCATTTGAATAGGCTATAGCAATATGATTTAGATATCTAGAATTCATAGGATCAAAAATATAGAGCTGGAAAGGGACATCAGAAACCCTCTAGTCCAGGGGTCGGCAACGTATGGCTCTTGAGCCATATCTGGCTCTTTTGAGGGCCAGATATGGCTCTTTCTGCAGGAGCCATAAAGTTAATTTTTTTTCAGACGCTATTACAGAAGCGCGCACTGTGAGCACTGTACGGCTCTCACGAAATTACATTTTTAAAAATGTGGCGTTTATGGCTCTCACGGCCAAAAAGGTTGTCGACCCCTGCTCTAGTCTGTCATTAAATTTAGTATTTAAATACTTCTGATGAGATTTCCAACTTTATAATATCTATTGTACTGTTTAATGAGGCCAAGATCATTCTTAACTTCATGAATTTGAGGGGGAGGGTAGCTAGTTGGTACAGTAGAGAGGGTCAGCCCTGGAGTCAGGAAGGCTCTTCTCAATCAATTTAATCTGGCCTCAGACACTTTCTAGTTGTGTGACCTTGGGCAAGTTGCTTAGCCTGGTTGCCTCAGTTTTTTCATCTGAAAAATGAACTGGAGAAGGAAATGGTGAACTGCTCCTGTATCTTTGCCAAGAAAATCCCAAATGGGGCAATGAAAAGTTAGTCATGACTTAAAAACTACTGAATAACAAATATACATACATCATGTATATGTATCTGTAGGCATATACACATATATAAATATACACAACTTAAAATATTTAGAAATATTTATTTAGGGGACATAATGATGAGTTTGTAAGAGTTCATATCAAAGAGAATACAACCTAATGTTACATATGTGCCATACACATAGATATCATTCTCAAATATTAATGTTTTCAAAAGTCATAACACAAAAAAACTTATAAAATCAACATAAAACAATCTTGTAAGCAGCAAAAATATAAATCAAAACAATGTTTTGCCATTAATCTAAAAACATTAGTGGAATTATGTAGGGGGAAAAAAAATCACCTGTGTTTCTCCTAGTGTTGGCTGATTACATTTGGAAACCTGCAAAAAGTAGTTAATTTCCCAGCTACAACAGTGTCACCATAATATTATCCAGAACATGGTTCAACTATGTTATAAATAGTATTTGTCCCCAAGTAATCTATAAGCCTGACATGAATTCAAATTTTAAATTTTAAATTCTAAAGCTTTCTTTACAAGTTATTTTGCAAATCTGAAAGGATAATAGCATATGTGAAATTAATCTTGAACTCATTAGAAATCTCAAACCTCTCTGACTCCCCAAGGAGGAATTGTCTCTTCAGAGAGTGTTTCCTGTTCCAACTATTTTCTAAAACAGATTTCTTGTGCCACTTTTTGCCAATTTAATGGACTATTCCTTTTTATCTGTCCTAGCTTTTCTCCATTTGTCCTCCAAGCTGAACTTCTTGAAGCTTCAATGTAAGCTTTCACTTTTTATGGGATTCATTCACCACCCCCATCCCCACCCCGACATTAAAACAAGAATTTTTTTCAGTTGGAGTTCATAATTCTACAGTCATGGCAATCTCAGTCTCCTAGGTCAGTGATGGGCAAACTACGGCCTGAGGGTCAGATTAGGCCTCCTGAAAAGTTCTATCTGGCTGCCTGACATTATTCCTAATCTGACGAATACAATGAGTAGGAAACAATATGATGAAACTTCAAAAGAGTTGCCTTAGAAACAGACTGACAGATGAGCATTTCCTTTCTGTTGGCCTAGTTATCTCTAGTTTTTTTTCCTAAAGAAAAAAATAACAACTCATATTGACATTTCTGCAAGCTGGGATTTCTTATCTTTTTTTCCTCTTTAGTTTAATTGAAATTTGCCTAAAACACCAATCACTGACATATAAAATGAGGACCTTGCATTGTGCATTGTTCCCTGTAGAAATAAAAAGTTCTTGCTGTTGGAGAATCATTCTTTTGAACCAGTAGTTTGGATTTTAGATTATTTATTACTGGCTGCATATTTGCTTTTGCTTTTAAATTTTCATCTTTAGATTTACTTTTATAATTTTTCCTCTTCTAGCATCAAGAGCATCTCTATACAATTTTTTATTTTTTCAATGACTGTTGAGTCTATGTTATGCTGATTCAAAAAACCTTTTAATTTCTTCTAATCTTTTTTTCATCCAGTTCCTGACCCTAATTAACCAAACTCCTGTTACAATTCCCTGCATTTCTCTCTGCATTAATTCAGTCACTTTCTTTTTGGCAAACTAGAATTAATTATTTAACTTCATACCTCTCTCCTTACGAATCATGTTTTATGTTTTAACTGGCTGCTTCTCTTTCTCTTTTAATTTTCCACTGAAAATGTTTTAGCAAATTTAAAAATTTTTGAGTATATTGCTAGTAACTTAGCCATGGCTGACCATGCCCATTGTGCCCAAACTATACTCAATTCCTTTTGGTCTCCACTATGTTTTTAACTCTATAAAATGTTTTGAATTCATTGCATTACCTTACTAAGTGATGAGAAATTAAATTTCCAGGCTTACAGGTAATTTCTTTAACATAACCATTTCCCAATTTAATTTCTTACTTAAGTATTTGCAACTGGATGGTCACTTCTAATTTTTTTTATCACATTCATTTTAGGTAGCTTTGCTTCTAAATTACTAGTGCAATACCTGTGTGGATTCACTGTCCCAATTTCCCAACTTGCACTGGCAGTCTGGGTCTCCAGAAAGTGTCTGACTATTCTTCCTAAGAATCACTTTGAGGGGTAATTGCTTCTATTACTTTCACTCATTCACTATGTTCTCTAAATATTGATCAATAAGGAGATATAAAGTAGTTTTTACAAGAGGGCATTTACTAAGGACATAGAGAAAGAATGGAAGTTAAAAAAATACCTATCCCCAAGCAAACAAGGGGTGTATTTTCCTTTCAGCACATATTAGGTCAATGGGAAGAGTGGGATCAAGTTGAAAACACAGAGGTTGTAAGGAACACATGTGGCTGAGGGGTATCCCTTGATTCTAGAACCCCCCCAATATTCCCTACCAAAATCAAACTATGTCACAGTGTGGCATGGTCACTAAATGTTCATCTACCATAGCTCTTTGCAGAACATAATGGATCTGGTGCCACCTTTGTCTATTGCTAGGCTGGGTCAAGAAGTTAGCTTCTCAAATGGGCTCCTCCCTAGACTTGGCTACTTGCTACCATTGATTCCAATCTGATTTCCTGAGGGGACCTCTTATGATAATGTTGATCTTTCAAAGCTCACAAGGCTATAACTTGGTCCATTCCATATTTAGATATTCACTCACCCAAGATAAGGAAAGAACACCAAAGAGGCACCATGCTCAGGGCTACATGGTAAGCCTGTGAAGAGGGAAGCTGTAGCTGTAGGCCATCCCCACTTCCTAAGGGCTCATTGCCATTCTACTTTAAATACTAGGGGAGAGTAACAGCAATATTATAGAATGATCAGCCATGAAAGGCTTAGCTACTCTCAGCAATACAATGATCCAGAACAATTCTGAGGGACTTAGGACAAAGAATGCTTTCCACCTCCAGAGAAAGTACTGTTGGAGTCAAAATGCAGATAAAAGCATACAATTTTTCACTTGTTTATTTGGATTTTTGTTTGGGGTTTTTTGGTTTTATGTGATTATTCACTTAAAAATGAACAATATGAAAATATGTTTTGCATGATAATACATGTATAACCCATATCAAATTCCTTGCCAGTTCTGAGAAGGGGAAGGGGAAGGGAATGGAGGGAAGAAGATAGTTTGGATCATAAAACTTTAGAGAATTTATATGAAAATTTATTGTTACATTTAATTGGTAAAGCATCCCTGGCATTATAAAAAATAATAATAATAAAATGTGGTGCTTTAAAAAAATAGTAGGATTAAGAGCACAAAACAACTGAGGAGGCCTATTAACCTTTTGTATGCACACTCAGTTCCATCATCAGTCTTTCCATCTCTGAAGCAACCTAGAAAACTTCTCCCTACACAGCATCAACCTTTCAGTCATTCGTGGATGGAAGATGGCTCTCCAAAGCCCTCTTTGTTGCATTGAGAACAGGTAGGGAAAATTATGTGCACTCAAGGAACTGAGTTATCACTAACAACAATTAACAACAATTAAATTCTGCCAAAGCAATGAGAACGATAAAGTATATCAAACTCTTCCTAACAAAATAAAGGATTGCCTTTTCCCAAAAATCATTTGGTCTTATAAATATGAAAACCAGTCAACTATCCCATTTAGGGATATTTACTATATAAATAAGGGAGGATGTAATTTTCCCCCCTCACCCAGTTGATGTGGTCACAAGATTTAGTCAGAGATTATAAGCTTTTAATGTGGTAGAAAATCATTAAACTAATTGTAAAATTGTAGTCATGCATCTAAGAGGTGGAAATAAGACCTCTGAGTGAATCAGAAGGGCACAACTCATTTGACTGAGGAAAAAAGAAAAAAAGAAAAAAAAGCCGCACGCCTAGCAACAAACTGAGGGATATTTAGCTGGAGGACCAGGTGGTGAATAACCAAGGCCTTCTCTGGAAATTAATGTCTCTAGAAGCCAGGAAAGGAGTCAGTTTTTCACTCACCCATGTTGTAGTCCAAAGGGGAAAATCCAAGAGCATTCTTACCAAATGCTAGAGTCCCAGGTCCATGCTGAAGAAGGTCCTCCACCAGCTTCCAAAGCCTCAAAAGAGCTTGAAGACCTCATGACAGGAAATCTTGACCACTTTTAAAAACCCTTCTTTACATCACTTCCTGTTTCTTCCTCCACTTTAGGGGACCAATTGTAGTCTACAAATTTATTTAGGACTGCCCAGGGAGCAGTCAGTTACTTCTGAAGGTGCAAACCCTTTTAGAAAGTAGTTCTTGAACTTCCCCTACTTTAGGGTTAAGTAGGGATGTATTCACTTTTGATGACTAAATTTAAAAGTGGGCAAGGAGAGAGTTAATCCCGTCTTCACATAGCTAAGCCATAGGAAGATGATGGGAGTACAGGCTCCAGAGTGCTTTGTTGAGAAGATCTCTTCAGGGAAGGAAGGGTCTTCTTCTCACTCCACCTCATCCAGGACATCTAGTACCAGAATTTAAAACACTTAATCCAGCAGGTCAAGTTTATATCCAAGAGACATACATTCCAGATAGATATGGATGCAGATAAAAGTTAAAATGCATTTTCAAGGAATGGGGCCTTTAGCACAGAAGGCCATCAATGAAGTTGAGGAGATCATAAGAATGTAGACACACATCCAGCAGACTCCAACAGGTGTGTTATGAAGATTCTATGAAGAAAGAATTCCCTTCTGCATGAGTTGTCAGTTGTTGTTGTCACACACACACACACACACACACACGCACGCACACACACACACACACACACACACACACACACACACACACACTGCATTTGTACCTCTATATCATTGTATTCTAAATTTGAGTTCCCTATCTACTGACTCATTGTTAAGAGAAAGCAGGACAGTTGGGGCTTGTGAGCTATAAAATTGAATATGAACCCAGAGTTACCTTTAGAACCCAAGAAGGGTAGCTATCTTCTAGGAAAGTAAACTAGATAAGGTACACCACCTCTAAAAACAGACAGGCTGAAAACATATTTGATGTGAAACTGAAAGAATATTTATGCTGAATAGAAGAATGTAACTTTGATGCTTCCTTTTTTTATCATTCAAAACACACTTCCACATTGGTCATTGTTAAAAGGAGCACACTCATACAAAACCAAAACCCCAAATAACCTTGATTCTTAAAATTAGGGAACCAGGGGGCAGCTGGGTAGCTCAGTGGAGTGAGAGTCAGGCCTAGAGACAGGAGGTCCTAGGTTCAAACCTGGCCTCAGCCACTTCCCAGCTGTGTGACCCTGGGCAAGTCACTTGACCCCCATTGCCCACCCTTACCAATCTTCCACCTATGAGACAATACACCGAAGTATAAGGGTTTAAAAAAAAAGAAAAAAAAATTAGGGAACCAATAATACAATTAATTCTTAAAATACCCTCTTATAAACAGGCTAATGACAGCTCTCCTATTTTATTTGGACTCACATTCCCAGTTAAAGCAAAGATATAGATTTGTGGATTACCAGGAAAAACATATGCAAAGGAGAAGAAAAAAGCACAACATACATTATGTCAGACAAACAGTAATTATACCCCCATGGATCCAAGGAAATATCCAGCTCAAGCGGGAGAAAGAGATTTGTATAATAATAAATATTTTAGGGGGTATACGTTCACAGAATAGGGGTCTTATGCCCTAACAATGTGAATTGAGAACAAATAATTGATACTGGGTTTACATTCCTAATCACACCCAGATGTGGTAGGAAAATGTTCTGAGTAATTTGTAAATATTGGTATTATTGGTAGATATTGGCTTAGGGTGGAAAGTTTCCTTATAGAAATAGGAATTAGATAAGGATTTGAGTTATCTGTCTGAGGCAGAAGGAAAGGATTCCCTTACATGCCAATGTAGTGGGTACAGAGTCTTATTTAATCAGAAGCTTCTTTCATTAACTGACAGAATCAGAATTGATCAGGATGGTTAGAAAAGTTTAAATCATCTATTTAGTGACTATTTGTTTTTTTCTTAATTTTTTAAAACCTTAACCTTCTGTTTTGGAATCAATAACTAGTATTGATTCCAAGACAGAAGAATGGTAAAGGCTAGGCCATGGCCATTAAGTGACTTGCCCAAGGTCACATAGCTTAGGAAGTATCTGAGGCCATATTTGAACCAAGGACTTCCCATCTCTAGGGCTGGATCTCAATCCACTGAGCCACCTAGCCACCCCCACAGCCTATAAGCTCTTTTAGGACCCTTCAGCCCAAGTGACTCCATATTGGAAGCCTATTTTTGTAGCTGAAACAAACAATATATTTCAAAAATCACAATTACCACACTAACCTCAGGTATTGGGATGGTGGCCTGCTGCTGGGTACTGGTTCTGTTTCGTCGACTAGAAACAGTGTACTCAATGGTGGTTATTATATGCCCATGTAGAAAAGGAAAATCAGTGTCTTTTGAGATGATGCATCAGGGGGATTCTAGGGACCACAACACAAGTACAAAGTTTTCCTTTACATATGAAACATAAAAACTTTAAATGATTTTAGAACCTAGAACCTGGCTGAAGTTTTCTCATTGGCTATGACTGATGTCATACACACTTCTGTATCCTTAAAAGGAATCCCAGATTTGCAAAAGAAGTAGAAGAAAACAGTCCTGCAGCATCAGAGAGATGTTACAGGCAGTGTGTTTAAAGGGACGGCTGTTCCCTCCACTCAGTGGTCATTATCCCACATCTACCTGGACATGTCATATTGCCTGAGGTATTCTGTCATAATAAACAGGCTTGGACACCACCTATGCTATCTGTCTCTGTGTAATCCCATCAGATAAAAGGCAGAAAAGCACACTAAAACACAGACTATGCTTGTTGAAAATTAATGCTAACTGTTTCTCTAAAACCTGCAGTATTGAATTTCAGGTCTTCAGTTACTCCAGATCCAGAAATGAAGACTGCAACCATGTTTGTTTTAAATTAGAAGAGGTGGCTATGAAAAGAGAGCCTGCAATAATTCCTTTCAAGCCTCATTAAGCTTGCTATTTGTTGACTTGACAATGACAGACTCTGCCCACTAAACTGAAGTCTATATGTCCATCAGAACATTTTATGCTGTATCTAAAAATTCCTGGAAAAATGATCTCAGCAAAGAAAGGGGGTGGATGGTTTTCTAGCTTTCCTAGAAGAGGAAAAAATTCCTTGACTTTACAATCATCTCACTAGTGATGCTGAGATGGCCCACATCTTTCTTCCCCAGTGACTGAATAGTTGCTAGAAACTTGCTAAGGAATGAAGAGAAGGGAGAATAAAGGATAGGTGTGAAAGGAAGATAATGAGAAAAGCAGAAGAAAAGGGTATCTTGCTTCACTCCACCCCCCACCTCCCTGTTTAGTATTTGGCCATCGGAGCTGCAATATTTCTGAGTTTATTCTCCCTGAGACTACTCCCAGGGACAGAGGGACATTACAAAGCCTGTCAAGAAACTGCCAATGGCTACCAACAGGTAGCAGCAGCCTCTTCTCTTTCACATAATGGGGGTGGGGGAGAGTGAGGGGAAAAGATGCATGGAACTGGTAATCAGGGATTGACAACTTTCTCAGCATTCATTTTATGTCACAGCAAGAGAACAGTGCCAAACTCAGGAACCAGCTGGAACTTCAAGTGAGAAGACACAGGGAGGATTCAGGCTGTGCCACAGTGAAGATCTGAGAAAATTAGTGGATCAACAGATCTGTTTACTGAGTACTACAAAATAAGAAACACCCTCTGGCCTAAGATTATTGGTTTTTTTCCCTCCTTTCTTTTTTGCCACCCTTCCCATCCACACCCCAACGTACCACTTCTTTGCATCTTATTTTCCATGTAAAATGATTCATGCTCATTTTTTTTTGCCTGAAATAAAATGTTTTTAGGACTCTTAGTGATGAAACAGGTGGAAGAGGGAGGTGAGAGTGATGTGTTAATATCATCCAAAAGTAGTGTCACTTTCCCCAATAGGTCTTAAAGCATACTGTGATCCCCAAAGATCACATTCTCATATCATTCCAGGTTTTCTACTCAGAGAAATACCTAACCTGAAACCAATCCCTTAATTTTCAATATTCCTTTCTCCATTTAGCATAAAGACCAGCTATCTGTTGTCCTCCAGGCTTCATAGCCTACTGTACCCTCCTCTCGATCCCTTTCCTCTTTGGGGAGCTTAATAGCCCAGGCAGCATTATTGCTTTTATTCCTGCATTGAGGCAATTGTCTGGTTCACACTTTCTATTCTGTTTGTTGAAGAACTGGAAGACAGGCTGGGCTGGCAACACTTTCTTTGGAACTGTTATGAGGAAAGGGGTGCAAGCAAAAGAGAGATTTGTACAGAGATCAGGGTGCTGGATCTGGCCACATGCCTTGAAACCACAGAGCTGGTTCTAGAATTCAGGGACATTATAAAATAGGACACAGAGAGCTGCCAACGGGCTTTTTGGACTTCCTGTTGGGGGTTTAACCTAAAGTTGACAACTTCCTCCTGCTTGGGATCTTTACAAGCTGAGGAGGGGGTTAAATTCCTTTCTTCTTGAAACCAAAGCTTCAGATTCTCTGACCCTGTTCTGATTTATCCTGCATACCTGTGATCCATTCAAGTACCAGTGTCCTGAAAGAGTGTTCCCAACTGCTGTGAAGATCTCTGCTGGCCAGCCAGTAACTGTCTGTGAGAAGTTCTAAAACCATCTTGGGCCTAGCCTGAAGAGGTTTGATCCCTGAAATAAAGGGATCAGCCTAACTGATCAGAGATTATAAATCTAACCAAAACTGTTTTCTGGGAGGATTATTAGCTCAGATAGTTAATTAGCCAGGATTATCTAAACAGATAGTGTAGATACAGGTGACCCGAAGACCAGAAGACACTCCTTTGCAGGAGTTTTAGAAAGGGGGTTGGTTTAGCTAGGAACCCTTAGATTACGGCATCATATCCCTAATCCTCCCTTTCAAGTGACTTTGATTTTAAATAAACCTTTGAACTTGTTTGCAAACTGCCTGAGAGTTTAAGAAGGACATTGAGTCCAGAGAAGGTCTGTCTGGGCCTCTACATGGTGGAATACCCTCAATCTTGGTATTTCACCTCTACAACAACCATGAGACAGATCATTGACCTATTTCAGAACCCACATTATGGGACTCTGGACACAATTACAAATAAAGTATTCACCTCCGCCATCAAAAATATATATCAATATCCTTTCCTTTTCTAAAAGTAACCCATATTATAAGATGTTCCTTTCCTCCTAACCTAATCATTCTATCTCCTTCGAGTCCTACTTTCTGTTATGTTTATAAGTTGTTGTAATATGATGTAAGTAGAAACAGTTTCTGGAGCACATACGCTCATATTAGTTCAAAATAGGTCAAGAAATGATTTTGTCAATATGTCCCCTCATCTGGGCTCCAAATCTTGGTAGAAAGGTCATTCTACCTCCCAAGGAGCTGGGAGACAAAATATCTTGACTCAATTCCAAACTGGATCAAGCCAACTATTTTCTTGGGGTTGGACCACAAAAAAAAAAAAATAGTGTGGTATAGTGGGAAGAGCAATGGATTTAGAGTCAAAGATCTATGCTCAAATCCTGGCTTCCATCTGTCTGTGTGACCTTGGACAAGTCAATGCACCTCAAAGGGCTTTAGTAAAAGAGACTGTTGGACTAAATCTCCCAGAGCCCTTCCAGTTCTAAATTCTATGGTCAAATGATTTCTAACTAAGCATTAATTTTAAAACAAACAAACAAAAAAAAACTTCCTAGCATGAAAGCTCTTAATAATGACTAATTTCAGAAAATGTGGTAAAAGAGAGAGAAAGCCTTGACATCTATGATCACCTAAAGCAGTTACATCCTGCCAGTCAAGTCTGGGCTTCCAAAGGAAATTATATTGGTTTCCCTCTACATATGGATATTTGGAGCAGGTTGAAGTACTTCCTAATAGTAGAAAATCTTCTATACTGCAATCCAGGAAGGGAAGGCTCAAGCAAAGAAAGGATCACCTATTGTGGGATAACTAAATCCCCTGGTTCTATAACTTGCTCAAACAGTCCTACCAAATTCATTAAAGCTACAATGGATTTGTTTTTCTCTCCATTTTGCTTGGTGACTTGGAAATGGCCATGATTCAACACCAATATTTCCTTAGAAAACAAAGTGTCCTATAGGATTCCACCTTTGGCTGTAGAATCCTTATGCTGAACTCTACTCCACTGTACTTTCTCTATTAGAATCGTCTACCACCTCTAGGTTGTCCCTATTCATGTCATGTACAATAGATAACTTATAGGTCAACAAAGAAGTCTGATATTCTGGATAGTCATTAATACCCTGGAGGCAAGAATTTCTGCTATGCCTACAGAGCAGTCTGGATTTTTAAAGATCATCCTCAAAAGTAACTACTTCAGAAAATACATGGGAAGAATAGACTATCTGAACTAAGCACCACATTCATGAGCTAATTAGAATAGTAGCTGGCATGGTAGGCCTGCTCATACATTGTTGATACTATTTTGCCCATTTAAAGATTAATTACAAACTATCTATGACTTTATAATAGAGAAGGCTTAGAGTTAACTGAGATTCAGAAACTTAAATGACTTGCCCATGGTTGTAGAACTGGGGTCAAAACAATGATCCTCATACACAAAAGTTTTCAGGGGTTCCAGAAACTGTTTCTACTTACATTTTATAAATGAATTTTCCACCTCATGGCTAACTACATCTTTTCCCCAGTTCCTGAGTCTTGTATGGCTCCAGCTGGAATCTACATTTTCTACTAGGTCTAGAACAGGGATTCTTAATCTAGTCCAAAAATTTAGTTTTTTTGTTTTGATATTTTGATAACTAGATTTCACTACGATTAGTTTCCTTTTGTAATACTATGTATTTTAAAGCCCTCCATTCTCTCCCTGCTTAATACTTCCCTCTTATTCACTTCTTGCTTGGTAATTTGGTGGAATTATTCAAATTATCCTGAGTTCCTCCTAAACACAACAAAAAAGGAAACTTATAACCTTGGATAGAATTAGAGAAATATTTGTAATGCCCACCTTCATGGTACAGAAATATGCTTATAGATTGTCAAGGTAGTGGGCATGAGGAAAGTAACCTAAAGGGCATAAGACACAATCTCTGTCCTTCAGGAACCTGAAGATAGGCTGCTCAAGAAAGTTCAGGTCTCTATATTCTGTGGCCCTACATGGACTCCTATGAATTATTTTACTAAGAAAAATATTAATTCTAATTAATCTCTGTTGCTTATATAATTCTTTGACAATATGAAAACTGGCACCCAGTTGTACTCTGGGAACACAAATATTCAGATTGGAGATTGTAATTATTATGGCTGTTTTTTTAAAAGCCAGACTTAACAATTTTTAAGTCTATTTTAATGATCATTTAATTTAAGTATTGGGACTGTCCCAACCCTGTTATGTTTTAGCACTTATGTAATCCCCAATTGTAACACTGGAAAAAATTCATGCTGTGATGAAGAAGGGGAGAGGAGAAAAGGTGAGTCAACTCTAAGCAGGTAAAAAAATTTAAACCCTTAGGGAATAGGTTTTGCCCACTGATAATGCCATATGAATAGAGCTCTTTTGGCTAGCAGTTCAGGCAGGAGATAATACTGCTTATACCACATAGTTAGTGGCTTTTCTCTAATTGTACTAAAGCCTACTTTAAAATCTTTAAGAACCAGCCTTTATAAGGATTGGAATCTATTTTCCACCCTCTGGTCACCTATTCTCAGTTCTCATGTGTAAGAATGATTTTATTATTTTAATCTCAGCTGAATATATTTGTAAGCAAATTCATTATGGCCAATGCGACATCCGAGAGAATAACAGAATTTCATAATTAACACAGCTCTGAGAGGATAATTGTCAAATACTTAAGCATGGGGCTATAACTTTTGACTCAGCATCTTTTCAATGTGGATGTAACCCGTAGAGCAGATCATATTTAATAAGCTTTAGCTTTTTCTAATAGTCTTGGTTGGCTGCTGACTAATGACTTCCATTCCACTAAACAGAACTGGAGATTGTTACATAGATGAATAATAATCCCTTTGGGGCAGAGGGCTGGGAGGCCAGGCAGTAAGGACAAATAATGATGCTCTTCAGTCTCAATTTGGCACTTGCTCTTTGACTTGGGCATCATTTTATTATTTGGTAAAAACATGACAGTTCCCTTTACTCTTACATAGATAAAATGAGAGGCTTGACTTGACCTCATAAAGGTGACTTTTCTCATACCACCACTTTATTCCAATTCCCCCAAGAACACACAGCATCACAGTTATCAAATGGAGCATAAAAGCTAGTGATTAATGAGAAGCTGAGAGTTCATAAAGGACCTTGAAAGAAGGGATTGGACAAGGCAAAGGGAAGCAAACATTTTGACATCCTAAATGCATACATAAAAGAGTGAGGAAATGGGGGACATTGTGTGTAGTGGCAGCATATGTGTATTAATATTTTCACCTTCATCTCCATATGGGGGTAGCAAGGTGGCAAAATGGAGAAGGCACAGACAGAAAAACCTGAAGTTCAAATCAGACACTTTCTAGCTGAATGACTCTGGGCCAAGACATTTAACTCTGGTTGCCTCAATTTCCTCATCTGTAAAATGAATAGGAGAAGGAAACAGCAAACTGCTCTAGTATCTTTGCCAAGAAAATCCCAAATGGGGTCACAAAGACTAACCCCATTACATGACTGAAAAAAAAAGACTTGAACAACCATCTCCATTTCCTACCCATGGTGAGAGAAATAGCTTACAGGGATATTCCAGAGAGAGCTCCTATGAGTGCAAGAGACTTAATTGTTAAATTTTCAGTGAAAGTATTTATCCCTTGAAAAATTGGAAAATGCTACAAATCAGAGCTCGATTTGTTGTTTTGTTGATTGTCTAGACTTGAGAAAGTGATGGGGAAAATGTTAATAATGCAGATTAAACTCAAGTGCCATGCAGACTTTTTATTTAAGAAAGCTGATTATTACATTTGCCAGCATATCTCTGAATATTCACCAGAGTCCTCTGCCAACTGGTTGAGCCAGCTTTTCCTAAAGTACTACTCCATGTAAGTTAGTCTAATTTTTTCTTAAAAAGGCCTTAAAAATTTCCTTGTGACTAGATTACCTCAGAGGACTAAGGTTTGGGCTACCGACATGGTTGCTTAAGTCTGAAGGTCTTCCCTAAGGCTTTGGCCAGAAGATGGTTGTCTTGATGGACACTAAGAAAGTGTGCTTAGCTAAATCAAGGCTAAATTGTGCAAAGCTAAATCCTTAATTAATATTGTTTCTTTCTTTTGAAAATCCTTATTAGACTATAACTAAATAAACCTCAAATGTTCTACTAGCATCTCATTCCATTCCAACCTTGAACCCAAAGCAGGTTTGACCTATTACACCCCCAGTGCCTAGAATAAAGGCCACTGAAACTTTTGGACTTTAGGAAATAGATCTGTATCAGTTTAAGATATCTGGAAATCATGCCATGGAAAGGGTTAAGCCTGTTGACAATGCAACTTAATCTACCAGTTAGAAGAAGTGAAAGATCTGATTTGACCAGGAAGGAAAGGAGAACAATCAAGTGAGGGGTCAGGTTTAGAAAGTGATAGATTGGGGGGAGGGAGGAGGGAGAGAAGGGTAGGTGGTTTAGGGGATTGAGAGTCAGGTCTAGAGATAGGAGGTCCTGGGTTCAACTCTGGCCTCAGACACTTCCTTGCTATATGTCCCTGGGCAAGTCACTAAACCCCTATTGCCTGCCTAGTCCTTTCCACTCTTCTGCCTTAGAACCAATACACATTATTTATTCTAAGATGGAAGGTAAGGGTTTAAAAAAAAAGAAAGAAAGAAAGAACTATGTATCCACTGGGTAATAGTTTGCTGTCTTAAAAAAATCCATAATTATGTGTCTTTTACAAGTGTGTCAAATCTGACCCTTTCTACTTAGAGGGGGTGTCAATAATTTCTATCAATTGACTCTCTCACATTTAAAAAGAGATGAAAACATGGAAACTGAAGAAAAATACTATTCTTTCTCCCAGAATCAGTGTTGAGAAATTATCTGTCCTTAGTACCAATGTTTCATTTTTTTTTTTTTCAAGTTTGAGTCTCACTCTGGTGCCAAGGCTGGAAATGCAACATCTCTTCAATGACCCAATCTGAAAGCTGATTGGTAAGAAACTTTAACTCTCTCCATTTTTTTACCTGGGCCTGTCCATACTTCGTGAAGCAGCCTGAACCTTAATGATGAATAATTAATACGTTTCCTTGGAGAATTTTTCTTAGAGATTTCATTGATAGCTTGATTGATTATTATTGATTGATTGCTATTATTTCCATTGATGCAGAAAAAGCTTTTGACAAAATACAATGCTTATTCCTTTTAAGAACATTAGAAAGCAGAGGAATAAATGGAGCTTTTTTAAAAGTGAGGCAGTCTGATAGACCATTGTCCCAGGGGCTCACCAGATCTGTGCCAAGACTTTGCGAAGACACTGAGTAGACTTTGCATAACACCTGAACCCAGGACACCTTCCAGTCCTAGGCTGCCCAGTAGCAATAGGTATGAACCAGCACATCCAATCAAGGTTTTCTAAATTGACCCTTTGTTCTCTACCTTATATATAAAATAAGCCAAGGTCTAGAGCAAGGCTGTGAGAGAAGAGCCACGATAGAACTCAGTCTCTGATCTAGGTAGCTCCCTCCTGGCAAGTCCCAAGAATGAGGAGATGAATAACTCACCCTGAATCAGAGAGGAGAAAGATCTCTGGTGGGGAGACAGAGATGCCATGAAAGAAATGGTAACATGCCTATAATGTCTGCATTCTGCTGGATGGAATGAGGCATGGCCTAAGGCCAAACAGATAAGGAGAATTTAAGTGATTGGCATAACCCAGCTAGTAAAGTTCAATTCTCTTGAAGCACTCCTAGTTCACTTCAAAACTAAGACTGTACAGCAGGCATTGTGTCACACAATTTAATAATTGTCCCACAATACCATAGTTAATGTAGAAAGAGTTATACGAGGGGGGAAAAATTCCTTAAAGCAAATTAAAAACTTATTAAAATAATGGCTTCTATCAGGTTTGCTTTCATTTAGTAGCTACTTTCGTTATAAAATACAAAGTATGAGGGGTAGAAATGCCTCAATTAAATATAGCAACCTCTGAAATCCACCATTTTGAATCTTAAGAAAACCACATGCTTCTCTGCTTAAAACAGAATGACCATGGTATACTCATGCCATCTGGTGGCCAAGTATTGAACAAAGAATGCAAAATGACCGAAAACAAAGCTAAGTGCAGGATTACAAAAGGAACAGCTTTATAATATTTTCACGGTAATTCATCATTTTCCATAACTCTTATTTGCTAATGGTAGCAAAGGTTAAATTAGCATACATAGGCCATAGTGGGCTATCCTAGGAAGCGTGCAACTGAAAACCTGGAAATTGCCAGGAATGATTCAATATTTGGTGCATCAGAAATATTGCTGTTAATTGGCTGCTTCCATACATTTGATGGCCAAGCTCTGAAAGTATTTGTCATTTTTCAGTGACCCAGAAACCCATGAATATTCTTTTTATCTTTCTTTACCTTGTAAGAAAAAGAGAGGCTAAGGTAGGCCAATTTCCAGATGGATTTCCCTTCTTTCAACCCTCCAGGTGCCATCATTTAACTCCAATTTCCAGTGAAGAGTAGGAAAGCACTAGACATTCCCTAATCTAGCTTCATGGTGACCTCATCCACATGGCAGCTAATGCACAGGGACACAATTAATTGTGCTTGCACCTGGGCCTTTGGCTGCCTTTTCTACTTTAGAGTTTGTCCTTGCTTGATTTTAGATTTTTAATCTGTCACAATGTGCACATGCCTAAGTAATAAGAAAATTTTGTGAATTTCCCTAGTCCTAGTCCTAAAAGTATTTTTTTTCTTGTAGTTGGAGCTAAATGGTGGCAAAGTTAGGGAGTCCCCCAGAAACTCCTACACGATTATTAGAGAAGACAGTCACCCAACAAGACAACTGGCCCAAGCCTGGTCCAGTTTGCTAGAAGGCATGTACCAGGAGCTGTTTGGAATCATGCAGAGAAAAGGTGAAACATAAATCCCACAATCCAATTTGCATTTAGATGTTTTTAGCATGAACTTTCTGGATGGGTATTAACACTATTACTTATTGGATTTAAGCCTCAGTATCAATTAATGTTTGTAAGAGTCTTTTTGTCTTTTAGCATTTGTTTTGAATGTAAGGAAATATGGAAATTGAAGAAATATATTATACTTTCTCCCAGACTCAGTGGTGAGAAATTATCTGTCCTTAGTTATCTGTCCAATGTTTCTTAATTTTTTTTTTCCAATTTTGAGTCTCCCTCTATTGCCAAGGGCAGAAATGTAACATTACCTCACTGGCCTGATCTCAAAACTGATTGGCAAAAATACCTGAAACAAGGGGAAAAGGGAAAAAAATACCTGTTTCATAACTTAATCATCTTATATAATGAGTAGTTTTCAACTCACTCCTACCCCTTTTAGGAAAAAATTATATTGAACCTAGGTCACGGTAAGGATTTAATTAGTCAAAGAGTATGAGAATAAGAAGCAATACGATATACTGGAGTAGACTGAATAGAGAAGTCACATAATCAGATCTGTTTTTAAGGAAAAATATTTTGGTAGCAATGTGAAGGGTGGATATGACTGCTGAGATGTGGACCAAGGAGACGAGTTAGGAGGCTGTGGCAATAATCTAGTGAGAGGGTAACAAGTACCTGAATTAAAGTACTAGCTGTGTTAGAAAACTGATCATTTATTTTTATTTTTTTTCCAAATTACATTTCAATACAATTTTTAATAATTGTTTTCTGACATTTTCTAATTCTTCCCTCCCACCCCTCCACCTTCCCTAGAATGGCAGGTGATGATATAGGTTATACATGGGTTATCACACAATACATATTTCAGTGTTCATCATATTGTGAAAGAAAACATATCTCTTACACTCAAGAAAAATTCATGGGGGAAATAAAGTGAAGAATGGCATGCTGTGAAGATTTATTCTTAATACTACATTATTTTAATTTCTAATACTGCTCTGTAACATTGTATTTAAGTCTTTTACTCATTTCTTTGTCCTGACAGATCTAAGAATGTGCTTCACATTTCTTGCCCCAGAGTATCATCTAAAATTGGGATAATTATGACTGAGAATCTAAGATTGATCTTTCCAGTAAATTCCAGCTCCAACCAAGTATGTTTTAAGGGTGGCAATGTCCTTGATTTCCCCATTAGGATGTATGATAGAGGTCAATCTTAACCAGATCTAACTTTATTTCTCCATCTAGATCAGTGGTTCCCAAACTTTTTTGGCCTACCGCCCCCTTTCCAGAAAAAATATTACTTAGTACCCCCTGGAAATTATGAAACTATTTATTAAACTTAGAATAGAATGTAATACAAAAAAAGTGTGACCATCACTGCCCTACTGGATTGCTGCAGCACCCACCAGGGGGTAGTAGCTCCCACTTTGGGAATCACCGATCTAGATCAATAAGTATATTGGAATCTTGTAATTATTTTTTTAACATTTATTAATATTTATCTTTTTGAAAAGTTAGTATGGTTATATAATTCATGCTCTTTCTTTCCCCTTCACCCCCCAACTTCCCCTCACCCCATGGCTGATGTGTATGTCCACTGGTTTTAACATGTGTCATTGATGAAGACCTATTTCTAAATTACTGATAGTTCCATTGGTGTGGTAGTTTTGTGTCTACATCCCCAATCATGTCCGCCTCAACCCATGTGTTCAAGCAGTTGTTTTTCTACTGTTTCCATTCCCATAGTTCTTCCTCTGAATGTGGATAGCGTTCTTTTCCATAAATCCATCAGAATTGTCCCGGGTCATTGCACTGCTGCTATTACAGAAATCCATTACATTCTATTTAACCACAATGTATCAGTCTCTGTGTACAATGTTCTTCTGGCTCTGCTCCTTTCATTCTGCATCAATTCCTGGAGGTCTTTCCAGTTCACATGGAATTCCTCCAGTTTATTATTCCTTTGAGCACAATAGTATTCCATCACCAGCATATACCACAATTTGTTCAGCCATTCCCCAATTGAAGGACATACCCTCATGTTTCAGTATTTTGCCACCACAAAAAGCGTGGCTATGAATATTTTCATACAAGTCTGTTTATCTATAATCTCTTTGGGGTACAAACCCAACAATGGTATGGCTGGATCAAAGGGAAGGCATTCTTTTATAGCCCTTTGAGCATAGTTCCAAATTGCCAGCCAGAATGGTTGGATCAGTTCACAACTCCACCAGAAATGCATTAATGTCCCAGTTTTGCCACATCCCCTCCAGCATTCATTACTCTCCCCTTCTTTCATTTTGGCCAATCTGCTAGGTGTGAGTTGATACCTCAGAGTTGTTTTGATTTGCATTTCTCTAATTATTAGAGATTTGGAACACTTTCTCATGTGCTTAATGATACTTTTGATTTCTTTATCTGAAAATTGCCTATTCATGTCTCTTGCTCATTTATCAATTGGGGAATGGCTTGATTTTTTATACAATTGGTTTAACTCCTTGTATATTTGAGTATTTAGACCCCTGTCAGAGTTTTTTGTTATAAAGATTTTTTCCCAATTTGTTGTTTCCTTTCTGATTTTGGCTACATTGTTTTTGTTTGTACAAAAGCTTTTTAGTTTGATATAATCAAAACCATTTATTTTAAATTTTGTAATTTTCTCTAACTCTTGCTTGGTTTTAAAATCTTTCCTTTTCGAGTTCCGGGTTAAGATGGTGGCAGAGTAAGAAGCAGCTCTTAACCTCTCCTGACTGAAACACACAAAACTCCTCAAGGGGACATAAAAACAAGTCCAGACGAGAACGGAGGAACCCCCACAACAGGGCACAGCGTGGAAGGTACGTGGAATCAAGGCATTTCCATGCTATCAAAGGGTGAAACAGCCCTCACGAAATCGCGGGCTGAGTAACCACCCCACCCCCACCCCCTCCACACACAACACCTGTAGCTCGGAAGCCAGCTAAAAAGAAATAGAGCAAGTTTGGGGCATCCATCGAGTCATTGGCAGCTCCGGGGCCTGTTCCTGAGAGCAGCAAGACTTAGGACCCCATTAAGCCAAAGAACGCTGGCGAAATCTGAGCGCGGGAGCAGGACGCAGGGCACACAACGCAGGCTGAGCAGAACGCAGGCACTCCGGAGGCGTGGGTGGAGGCAGACACAGCCAGGAACTAAAGTCTAAGTGGGGAACCAGTGTGGAAGGGTATACGACTGTGGAAGCAGCGCCCTGAGACTTGTAAAGAAACCTCCGGCAGAGGATCAAGCAAGGGGGTCTACCAGGGGGCTTGACCTTGGAAAAAACCAGAACTCAGACCTCAGGAGCCAATAGATCGCGGACAGACACTGAGCCCGAGGATAAATCTGAGAAGCTGCTGGGGTAATGATGGCTACTCAGCCTCAGGAAGTTCAGAAGAGAAAGAATAACAACAAGAAAAAGAAGTCTTTAACACTCGACAGCTTTTACACAGAGAAAATCCAGACAACCGAGCCAACAGAGGAGGAGAACAAACAAGCATCCAGACCCTCCTCAAATAAGGAAAACTCCTCACAAGCTATGGAAGAGTTCAAAACTGAGATTCTGAGGAAGATGGAAGAGATCTGGCAAGAAAATAACTGTTTAAAAGGTAGAATCATGCAATTGGAAAGTGAGGCTCAGAAACCAAATGAACTGATAAGCAAATTGAACTCCAGAAATGACCAGATTGAAAAGGAACACCAGAAGATTATGGCTGAAAACCAGAAGATTATGGCTGAAAACCGAAAGATTATAGCCGAAAATCAATCCCTAAAGGCTAGAATTGAGCAAGTAGAAACTAATGATCTCTCAAGACAACAAGAACAAATAAAACAAAGCCAAAAGACTGAAAAAATAGAAGGAAACATGAAATATCTCAATGAGAGAGTGACAGACCAAGAAAACCGGTCTAGAAGAGACAATTTGAGAATAATCGGTCTTCCAGAAAAACCAGAAATTAATAGAAACCTGGACTCCATACTAACAGAAATAATTCAGCAAAATTGCCCTGAAGTCCTACAACAAGAGGGCAACATAGACATTGAAAGGATCCATAGAACACCCACTACATTCGATCGAGAAAGGAAAACACCAAGAAATATCATTGCAAAATTCAAGAGTTTCCACGCAAAAGAAAAAATCTTACAAGAAGCCAGAAAGAAACAATTCAAATATCAAGGAGCACCAATCAGGATCACACAGGATCTGGCAGCCTCAACGCTAAAAGACCGCAAGGCGTGGAATACAATATTCAGAAAGGCAAGAGAGCTGGGCCTTCAACCACGGATCAACTACCCATCAAAACTGACTATATATTTCCAGGGGAAAGTATGGGTATTCAACAAAATTGAAGAATTCCAGGTATTTGCACAGAAAAGACCAGGGCTAAATGGAAAGTTTGATATCCAACCACAAAAATCGAGAGAAACATGAAAAGGTAAATAAGATACAGAGGGGAAAGAAAGAAAACTTATAATTTTTAAGTTTGCCTTTTTAAGGGCCTCAGTGAGATCTAATTATCTGTATTCCTATGTAGAAAAATGTTATGTTTAATTCTCTGTAGTGAACTCTATTCACTATTATAATATTCACTATTATAGTAATCAGAAGAATAATTAGCAGGGTGAGGGTGGAACACTAAATAATTTGAGATGGCATGGGGGATGGGAAAGAGGGGGTGAATAGCAGGGGACACCAAGAGAAACTTGAGTGAATAAGAAAATAGAATATTCTATTACACACAAAGAGGGCATGGGAGGGAGAGGGGACAAATACTACTATAAGAAGGAGAGGAAGAGAGCATAAAGAGGTAATAATCAAACCTTACTCTCAGTGTAATCAACCCGGAGAGGGAAGAGTAGCTATACTATCCATTGGGAAATAAAACTCTTATCTAACCCTTCTGAGAAAGTTAGAAGGGATAAACCAAGGGGAGCAGGGGAGTGGGGAGGACAAAAAAAGGGAGCAGAGAAGGGGGAGGGAATTCATAAGGCCTTTAAAAACAAAAAGGGGGGGGAATAAGGGAGGGGGTAGAAAGGGAAGTCAATCAAGGGAGGGGATAAGGGATAGGGTCTTAATAGCAAACCACTGGTTTTAAAGGAAATAGCTTAAGGAGAAGGAGTAGAAATGGGGGAGGATTTGAAAAAGTCAGCAAATGCACAACTGATGATTATAACTCTGAATGTGAATGGGATGAACTTGCTCATAAAACGGAAGCAAATACCAGAGTGGATTAGAAACCAAAATCCCACCATATGTTGTCTACAAGAAACACATATGAGGCAGGTAGACATACACAAGTTTAAGGTTAAGGGCTTGAGCAAAATCTTTTGGGCCTCAAATGAGAAAAAGAAGGCAGGAGTGGCTATTATGATTTCTGACAAAGCCAAAGTAAAAATAGATATGATTAAAAAAGACAGGGAAAATCATTACATCCTGATTAAAGGCAGTATAAACAATGAGGAAATAACACTGCTCAATATGTATGCACCAAGTGGCATAGCACCCAAATTCATAAAGGAGAAACTGGCAGAGCTCAAGAAGGAAATAGATAGTAAAACCATACTAGTGGGAGATCTAAATATCCCTCTGTCAGATCTAGATAAATCAAACCGAAAAATAAATAAGAAAGAGGTAAGAGAGGTGAATGAAGTCCTAGAAAAATTAAATCTAATTGATATGTGAAGAAAAATAAATAGGGACAAAAAGGAATACACCTTCTTCTCAGCTGCACATGGCACATTCACAAAGATTGACCATGTTATAGGGCATAGAATCATTGCAAACAAATGCAAAAAAAAGAAATAATAAAGGTAACCTTCTCAGATCATAATGCAATAAAAATAAAAATTAGTGAGGGCACTTGGGCAGGAAAATCAAAAACTAATTGGAAATTAAATAATATGATTCTTCAAAACCAATTTGTCAAAGAAGGAATCATAGAAACAATCAACAATTTCATTGAAGAAAATGACAATGATGAGACATCCTACCAAACTCTGTGGGATGCGGCCAACGCAGTACTCAGGGGGAAATTTATATCCTTGAGTGCATATATTAACAAATTAAGGAGGGCAGAGATCAATGAATTGGGCATGCAACTCAAAAAATTAGAAAGTGAGCAAATTAAAAATCCCCAGATGAAAACTAAATTAGAAATACTAAAAACCAAGGGAGAAATTAATAAAATCGA
>NC_058132.1:403749471-403777540 GCF_016433145.1 Gracilinanus agilis
TTATGACACAAATATGGTACTGATTCCAAAGCCAGGGAGACCAAAAAAAGAGAAAGTAAACTACAGACCAATCTCCCTAATGAACATAGATGCAAAAATCTTAAATAGAATACTAGCAAAGAGACTCCAGCAAGTAATTAAGAAAATCATTCACCACAATCAGGTGGGATTTATACCAGGAATGCAAGGTTGGTTCAACATTAGGAAAACCATCCACATAATTGACCATATCAACAATCTAACAAACAAAAATCACATGATTATCTCAACAGATGCTGAAAAAGCCTTTGACAAAATACAGCATCCATTCCTATTGAAAACACTGAAAAGTATAGGAATAGAAGGACCTTTCCTAAAAATAATAAACAGTATATACCTAAAACCATCAAAAAACATCATATGCAATGGGGATAAATTAGAAGCCTTCCCAATAAGATCAGGAGTAAAACAAGGATGCCCATTGTCACCTCTATTATTTAACATTGTACTAGAAACTCTAGCAGTTGCAATTAGAGAAGAAAAAGAAATTGAAGGTATCAAAGTGGGCAAGGAGGAGACTAAGCTATCACTCTTTGCAGATGATATGATGGTCTACTTAAAAAATCCTAGAGAATCAATTAAGAAGCTTGTAGAAATAATCAACAACTTTAGCAAAGTTGTAGGATACAAAATAAATGCACATAAATCATCAGCATTTCTATACATTTCCAACACACTAGAGCAGTAAGAAGTAGAAAGAGAAACACCATTCAAAATCACCCTAGACAATATAAAATACTTAGGAATATACCTACCAAAACAAACACAGCAATTATATGAAAACAACTACAAAACACTTTCCAAACAAATAAAACTGGATCTAAACAATTGGAAAGCCATTGATTGCTCATGGGTAGGACGAGCTAACATAACAAAAATGACAATTCTACCCAAATTAATTTACCTATTTAGTGCCATACCTATCAAGCTACCAAAAAACTTCTTTACTGAATTAGAAAAAACTATAACAAATTTCATTCGGAATAACAAAAGATCAAGAATATCAAGGGAAATAATGAAAAAAAATGTGAAGGAAGGGGGCCTAGCAGTACGAGATATTAAACTATACTATAAAGCAGCAGTCATCAAAACAATATGGTACTGGCTAAGAGATAGAGAGGAGGATCAATGGAATAGACTGGGGATAAATGACATCAGCAAGACAGTGTATGATAAACCCAAAGAGCCCAACTTTTGGGACAGGAATCCACTATTTGACAAAAACTGCTGGGAAATTTGGAAAACAATATGGGAGAGATTAGGTCTAGATCAACATCTCACACCCTACACCAAGATAAATTCAGAATGGGTGAACGACTTGATTATAAAGAGGGAAACTATAAACATGTTAAGTGAACACAGAATAGTATACTTGTCGGATCTCTGGGAAAGGAAAGACTTTAAAACCAAGCAAGAGTTAGAGAAAATAACAAAATGTAAATTAAATGGTTTTGATTATATTAAACTAAAAAGCTTTTGTACAAACAAAAACAATGTAGTCAAAATCAGAAGGTAAACAACAAATTGGGAAAAAATCTTTATAACAAAAAACTCTGACAGGGGTCTAATCACTCAAATATACAAGGAGTTAAAGCAATTGTATAAAACATCAAGCCATTCCCCAATTGATAAATGGGCAAGAGACATGAATAGGCAATTTTCAGGTAAAGAAATCAAAAGTATCAATAAGCACATGAGAAAGTGTTCCAAATCTCTAATAATTAGAGAACTGCAAATCAAAACAACTCTGAGGTACCACCTCACACCTATCAGATTGGCTAAAATGAAAGAAGGGGAGAGTAATGAATGTTGGAGGGGATGTGGCAAAATTGGGACATTAATGCATTGCTGGTGGAGCTGTGAACTGATCCAGCCATTCTGGCTGGCAATTTGGAATCATGCTCAAAGGGCTATAAAAGAATGCCTGCCCTTTGATCCAGCCATACCATTGCTGGGTTTGTACCCCAAAGAGATCATAGTTAAACAGACTTGTACGAAAATATTCATAGCTGAGCTTTGTGTGGTGGCAACAATTTGGAAAAGGAGGGCATGTCCTTCAATTGGGGAATGGCTGAACAAACTGTTGTATATGCGGGTGATGGAATACTGTTGTGCTAAAAGGAATAATAAACTGGAGAAGTTCCAGGCCAACTGGAGAGACCTCCAGGAACTGATGCAGAGCGAAAGGAGCAGAGCCAGAAGAACTCTATACACAGAGACTGATATACTGTGGTAAAATTGAATGTAATGGACCTCTGTACCAGCAGCAATACAATGACCCAGGACAATTCTGAGGGATTTATGGTAAAGAAAGCTACCCACATTCAGAGGAAGGACTGCAGAAGAGGAAACATATAAGAAAAACAACTGCTTGAACGCATGGGTCCTTTGATTGAGGGTGTGGACTCGAAACTACCACACCAATGCAACTACCAACAATTTGGAAATTGGTCTTGATCAAGGACACATGACAAAACTAGTGGAAATGCGCATCGGCCATGGGTGGAGGGGGTGTAGGAGGGGGGGTTGAAGGGGAAAGGTGGAACATGAATCATGTAACCATGTTAAAAATGAATATTAATAAATGTTAAAAAAAATCTTTCCTTTTCCAGAGATCTGACAAGTAAACTAACCACTCTATGTTCACTTAACTTATTTATGGTTTCCCTCTGTATTTTCAAGTCATTCACCCATTCTGAATTTATCTTGGTGCAGGGTGTGAGATGTTGATCTAAACCTATTCTCTCCCATATTGTTTTCCAAATTTCCCAGCACTTTTTATCAAATAGTGGATTTTTGTCCGAAAAGTTCGGTTCTTTGGGTTTATCATACACTGTCTTGCTGATGTCACTTACCCCAAGTCTATTCCACTGATCCTTCCTTCTGTCTCTTAGCCAGTACCATCCCGTTTTGATAACTGCTGCTTAATGGTACAGTTTAATATCTGGTACTGGTAGGCCCCCTTCCTTCACATTTTTTTCATTATTTCCCTTGATATTCTTGATTTTTTGTTATTCCAGATGAACTTTCTTATAGTTTTTCCTAATTCAGTAAAAAAGTTTTTTGGTAGTTTGATAGGTATGGCTCTAAATAGGTAAATTAATTTGGGTAGAATGGTCATTTTTATTATATTAGCTCGTCCTACCCATGAGCAATCAATATTTTTCCAATTGTTTAGATCTAGTTTTAATTGTTTGGAAAGGGTTTTGTAGTTGTTTTGTATAATTCCTGTGTTTGTTTTGGTAAATAGATTCCTAAGAATTTTATATGGTCTAGGGTGATTTTAAATGGTGTTTCTCTTTCTACCTCTTGCTGCTGTGATGTGTTGGAAATATTTAGAAATGCTGATGATTGATGTGTATTTATTTTGTATCCTGCAACTTTGCTAAAGTTGTTGATTATTTCTACAAGCTTCTTAGTTGATTCTCTAGGATTTTTAAGTAGACCATCATATCATTTGCAAAGAGTGATAGCTTAGTCTCCTCATTGCCTATTTTGATACCTTCTATTTCTTTTTCTTCTCTAATTACTACTGCAAATGTTTCTAGTACAATGTTACATAATAGAGGAGATAATGGGCATCCTTGTTTCACTCCTGATCTTATTGGAAATGCTTCTAATTTATCCCCATTGCATATGATGCTTGTTGATGGTTTTAGGTATATACCGTTTATTATTTTTAGGAAAGGTCCTTGTATTCCTATACTTTCCAGGGTTTTCAATAGGAATGGATGCTGTATTTTGTCAAAGGCTTTTTCAGAATCTATTGAGATAATTATGTCATTTTTGTTTGTTTGATTGTTGATATGGTCAATTATGTGGATGGTTTTCCTAATATTGAACCATCCTTGCATTCCTGGTATAAATCCCACCTGATCATGGTGAATGATCTTCTTATTTACTTGATGGAGTCTCTTTGCTAATATTCTATTTAAGATTTTTGCATCTATGTTTATTAGGGAGATTGGTCTGTAGTTTTCTTTCTCTGTTTTTGGTCTACCTGGCTTTGGAATCAGTACCATATTTGTGTCATCAAAGGAATTTGATAGGACTCCTTCTTTGCTTTTCATATCAAATAATTTGTATAGTATTGGGATTAGTTGCTCTTTGAATGTCTGATAGAATTCACTTGTGAATCAATCAGGCCCTGGTGATTTTGTCTTAGGGAGTTCTTTGATAGCTTGTTCAATTTCTTTTTCTGATACAGGATTATTTATGTATTCTATTTCTTCTGCTGTTAATCTAGGCAATTTGTATTTTTGTAAATATTCATCCATATCTCCTAGATTGCTATATTTATTGCCATATAATTGGGCAAAATAGTTTTTAATGATTGTCTTAATTTCCCCTTCATTAGAGGCAAGGTCTTCCTTTTCATCTTCGATACTGTCAATTTGGTTTTCTTCTTTCCTTTTTTTTATTAAATTGACCAGTACTTTGTCTATTTTATCTGTTTTTTCAAAATACCAGCTTCTAGTCTTATTTATTAATTCAATAGTTCTTTTACTTTTAATTTTATTAATTTCTCCCTTGATTTTTAGTATTTCTAATTTAGTTTTCTTCTGGAGATTTTTAATTTGTTTGCTTTTTAATTTTTTGAGTTGCATGCCCAATTCATTAATTTCTGCCCTCCCTAATTTGTTAATATATGCACTCAAGGATATAAATTTCCCCCTGAGTACTGCCTTGGCTGCATCCCACAGAGTTTGGTAGGATGTCTCTTCATTGTCATTCTCTTCAATTAAATTGTTGGTTGTTTCTATGATTTCTTCTTTGACTAGCTGGTTTTGGAGAATCATATTATTTAATTTCCAATTAGTTTTTTATTTGCCTGTCCAGGTGCCCTTATAATTATTATTTTTATTGCATTATGGTCTGAGAAGGTTACATTTATCATTTCTGCTCTTTTGCATTTGTTTGCAATGTTTCTATGCCCTATTATATGGTCAATCTTTGAGAATGTACCATGCGCAGCTGAAAAGAAGGTGTATTCCTTTCCGTTCCTATTCATTTTTCTCCACATAAATTAAATCTTATTTTTCTAGGACTTCATTCATCTCTCTTACCTCTTTCTTATTTATCTTTTGCTTTGATTTATCTAGATCTGAAAGAGGGATATTTAGTTCTCCCACTAGTATGGTTTTACTATCTATTTTCTTCTTGAGATCTGCCAGTTTCTCCTTTATGAATCTTTTTGCTATGCCATTTGGTGCATACATATTGAGCAATGTTATTTCCTCATTGGCTATACTGCCTTTAATCAGGATGTAATGACCTTCCCTGTGTTTTTTAATCATATCTATTTTTACTTTGCCTTTGACAGAAATCATAATTGTCACTCCTGCCTTCTTTTTCTCATTTGATGCCCAAAGGATTTTGCTCAATCCCTTTACCTTAAACCTGTGTATATACAACCTCCTCATATGTGTATCTTCTGGACAACATATGGTAGGATTTTGGTTTCTAATCCACACTGCTATTTGTTTCCTTTTTATGGATGAATTCATCCCGTTCACATTCAGAGTTATAATTATCATTTGTGTATTCACTGACATTTTGGTATCCTCTCCTAGTTCTACCCCTTCTTCTTATGCTATTTCCTTTTAAACCAGTTGTTTGCTTTATGCCAGTAACCCTTGTCCCCTCCCTTGATTTACTACCCTTTCTACCCCCTCCCTTATTATTCCCCTCTATTCATTTTTAAGGCCTAATAAATTCCCTTCCCCTTCTTTTCCCCTCCCTTTTATGACCTCCCCACTCCCCTGCTCCCCTTGGTTTTTCCCTTCTGACTTTATCAGTAGGGTTAGATAGAGTTCTATATCCCAATGGATAAAGCTACTCTTCCCTCTCAGGGTTAATTATACTGCGAGTAAGGTTTAACTATTACCTCTTAATGCTCTCTTCCTCTCCTTCTTATAATAGTATTCATCCCTTCCCCTTCCCATGCCCGCTTTGTGTGTAATAGAATAACCTATTTTTCTTATTCATTCAAGTTTCTCTTGGTGTCCTCTACTATTGACCTCCCTCTTTCCCACCCCCATATCATCTTAGACCACTTAGTATTCCAAACTCTCCCTATGAATAATTATTCTAATTACTATAATAGTGAATACTATAATAGTGAATAAAGTTCCTTACGGAGAATTATACATAACATTTCTCCACATAGGAATACCAATAATTAAATCATATTGAAGCCCTTAAAGAGGCAAATTTCAAAAATTTGAGTTTTCTTTCTTTCCCCTCTGTTTCTTATTTATCTTTTCATGTTTCTCTTGATTTTTGTGGTTGGATATCAAACTTCCCATTTAGTCCTGGTCTTTTCTGTGCAAATACTTGGAGATATTCTATCTTGTTGAATGCCCAAACTTTCCCTTGGAAGTATATGGTTAGTTTTAATGGGTAGGTGATCCTTGGTTGTAGACCCAGTTCTCTTGCCTTTCTGAATATCATATTCCAAGCCTTGCCATCTCTTAGTGTGGAGGCTACCAGATCCTGTGTGATCCTGATTGGTGCTCCTTGATGTCTTAATTGTCTCTTTCTGGCTTCTTGTAAAAATTTTTCTTTTACTTGGAGGCTCTTGAATTTGGCTATTATATTCCTGGGGGTTGTCTTTTCAGGGTCTAGTATAGAGGGTGATCTATGGATCCTTTCAATGTCTATATTGCCCTCTTGTAGAACTTCCGGACAATTTTGCTGAATAACTTATTTTAGTATGGAGTCCAAATTTTTATTAATTTCTGCTTTTTCAGGAAGAGCAATGATTCTCAGATTGTCTCTTCTAGACCTGTTTTCTTGGTCTGTCTCTTTCTCATTGAGATATTTCAGGTTTCCTTCTATTTTATCAGTCTTTTGACTTTGTTTTATTTGTTCTTGCTGTCTTGGGAGATCATTAGCTTCTAATTGCTCAATTCTAGCCTTTAGGGACTGGTTTTCGGCTATAATCTTTTGGTTTTCCTTTTCAATCTGGTCATTTCTGGTGTTCAATTAGCTTATCAGTTCATTTGATTTCTGAGCCTCCCTTTCCAATTGTAAAATTCTGCCTTTTAAACTGTTATTTTCTTGTCAAATTTTGGTTTCCAATTTGCTTTCCATTTCATTAGATTTTCAGGCATCTTTCTCCAATTCGGAGTTTCTGTCTTCTAACCTGTTTATTTCCTTTTGAGCTATTTCCCACTTCTCTCGCCAAATCTCTTCCATCTTTCTCATCATCTCAGATTTGAACTCTTCAATAGCTTGTGGCCAGTTTTCATTATTTTGGGAAGGTTTGGATATGATTTCTTGTTTGTTCTCCTCTGTTGTTTGCTCTTTTGTCTGGATTTTATCTGTGTAAAAGTTGTCGAGTGTTACAGATTTCTTCTTGATGATCTTTCTCTTTTGGGGTTCTTGTCTCTGACTTGCCATTGTTAGCCCTGTGCCCTCTCAGGTTTATTCTCACACTCAGGGTCTGTCTGCACTCTTTAGGGTCCTGAGGTCTCAGTTGTTCTTAGGGTCAAGCCTCCTGGTGGTCCCCTTACTTGTCCCTCTGCCCGAGGCTCCTTTAATAGTCTCAGGGCATTGCTTGCACAGTTGTGAACCCCTTTTGCACTGGCTCCCCACTCAAGGTCCACGCCTGCGCTCAAGATCCAAGTCCTCACCTGCACTCAGGATTCATGTCTGGGCTTGTGTCTGGCCCACACTCGTGCCAGCTCTCAGGGTCTGCTTTCAAAGTCCATGTGTGTTCTTTAGCCTCTTCGGATCTTAAGTCTTGCTGCTCTCAGGAGCAGGCCCTGGTGTCCCCAGGTAGCTTCCAAGGACTTAATCCGTGCCCCAAACTTGCTCTAACTCTTGTGTGCTGGCTTTGGCTCTAGGTGGTGTGGGGTTGGGGAGGGGATTGCTCACCTCGCGTTTTAGTGAGAGCTTTTTCACCCCTTTATAGCATTGAAATGCCCCGATTCCATGTACCTCCGATGCTGAGCCCTTTGTGGGGTCTCTTTGCTCCTCTGGATTTGTTTTTATGTCTTCTTGAGGAGTCCTGTATGTTTTCGGTTAGGAGAGGTTAAGCAGCTGCTTATTACTCTGCCGCCATCTTAACCAGGAACTGTAATCTTGTAATTAGACATGAATTCCCCCATCATAAAATAGGGATCAGGATGGAACTGGAAAATATTAGTGCACCTCATTTAGTATCTATCAATTAGAGATATCTTCGTTTGCTAGAGGAAAACTGAATAATGAGCTTTTAAAATGTTTAAATGTCTTAAGACTCAATGAGTTATCTTTGATCACTAAGAGAGCATGGATCCCTTAATTTATTGATTATTGCTAGCTTAATCAACAAATTAATATGTTACCCAGAATTCAGTCTCTCAGAATTTTTATTCATCATGCTCATGAACAGAAAGAAAGGATAAAATATAAGAGCTATTGTGTACACAGAAATGGCAAGATTTGGCAGTGGAATGGATGTGGAGTGAAAGAGTGAAGAGTCAGGAGTCCAGGACAATTTTGAGTTTCTAAGACTGGATTAATGATAGTAAATTGAATTATAAGTAGGGAAATATAGGATAAGGGAGATTTTAGGGGAAAATATTGAGTTCTGTTTTGAATATGTTGAATTTACAATGCCTATGTAACATTTCAAAATGGATGTCCAATAGAAATTAGTGTCTCAGGACTGAAGGTGGGTCTAGGTGCTATCTTCATTGAGACGATAATTAAATCCACAGTAGTTGATCACCAAATAGGGAGATACACAGAGAGAAATGGAGTCCCAGGACAGAACCCAGAATATACTTGCTAATAATGGTAAAATATGGATAATGATATAGAAAAAAAGAGAAGAAACAGGTAGCTAGAACTCAGAAATGTCACAAAATCTCAGTGGATAGTTGTAAAAAAAAAAAAAAAGGCAAGAATTCCCCAAGGAGTTGGCTTATCCTGCAGAGGTGCTTTCAGTTCATTGTCTTGATGAGAGAAGTACAAGTTCCCATACTTCCCATACGCACTTATTTTTTTATTGAGTTAAAAAAAATTGTTGCTTCTATGTACTCCTATAATACCTGAGGTCAATAGAAGAATCCCAAAAGTTGATATTCTGTATTATTATCATTAATCAATTTTCATATTATTTGGACTAATTCATGGGTCGTTATTTAGCAGAATCATTATGATTCCTATTTTTTATCATTATCATTTCTAAAGAAAGCAAATAAAATGTTTTGGTTTTCTGCCGTAATTTAGAAACTGTTGCCACATACATAAGCATCCCTGTAGACAAGATACTGATTTAATTATTAAATCCAATAGTATCTATATCTTACTGTATTTTTATTTATTTTGTTAAATAGTCTGCTGGCATATAGAATAACTTCTGTTTCCCCAAGAAGCCTAGATAGAAAAATCAATAGTAATAATCAGGGTGGGGAACTCTGTGCTATATTTGATCTTTCTTCAGTAACCTTGAAAGTCAACCACCATACTATAAGTCTCTTCCCACTCCCATACATCTGCCATATAGCTATGAAAGTTGTCTAACCCTAAATGACTGGATTATATCACCCTCTTTTGCTTTTCAATAGTGGCTCCCTATTACTTTCTAGCATCAAATATATTAGTTTTCAAACCCTACCTCCTTATCTAATTGACAATAGTCTCTGATTTTCTTCACTCCATCACCCATCTTTTCACCAACTGTCTCCAATACTCAGAATTTTCTCTCTTCTCAGTTTCCTAGGCCAGTAGCCTCATTACCTCTTACCCTTCAAATCCAAATGGTTGTCAAGGCCTACAGATTTTATCTATATAACAATGCTCAAATATACCTCCAGTCTCTTCTCTGATACTACCACCACACTGATGTAGATCCCCATCAACTTATGCCTAGACTATTTCAATAGTCTGCTGGTTGATCTGTCTGCCACAAATCTCTCCCAATTTCAGTCCTTCCCCCTCTTTGACTCCAAAGTGATTTTCCAGAAAGTTCAACATACTCAAATTCCAGAAGTGCTCTACTATCTCCAAGAACAAATAAAACATCCTATTTAGTGTTCAGAGCCCTTCATAACATAACCCCCCACCCCCTGCATACAAACAGCCTTTTCAGCCTTCTTACCAACTTTACTCCATATATTCTCAAAACCAGTGACACTGACTTCTAGGCCATTCTAGGAATAAAACCCTTCTCTTGGCTCCAGGTATTTTCTCTGTCCTCTAGACCTGGAATATTCTTCCCTTCTCATCTCTGCTTCCTGACTACTTTTAAGTCCCAACCAAAATTCCATCTTCTTCAGGAAGCTTTTTCCAACCTCTATTAATTCTAGTCCTTCCCTCAGTTATTTCCTATTCATCTGGCATATAACTTGTTTGTACATATATTTACTTACTGTATGTGAGCTCCATTAATTTTGTCTTTCTTTGCATTATTGTGTATGTATATAATCTTGTATATATTATTTCTCCAATAGAATTTCTGCTTCTAAAGGATAATAGTGATATCTTGCTTTTCTTTATATCTTCAGGGTTTAAAATGGTGCTTAGCAGACCATTGCCAATTAGTAAGCATTTACTCTACACCTTCAAAAATAGTTCTTTTAATATGGTCAGAAAATGAACTTGAGATACTTCTCTTAATTTTGATTAAATTAATTAAAATTAAAATATTTCCATTTCTAGTTCAGAAACCATAGCAAAAATTTCTTAGTTTTCTGGGAGATTCAGTTTTGTTGGATAAGTAATTTGAGGATAAATTCTTTAATTTAAAAAAATCATATTCTAGATGCCAAGGCTAAAAGAACGTACAGTTATCCCTAAGTTTTCCCTCCCTCCATGACAGCAACAGTGGAGTAGGAATTACATCAATTAAAAGGACAACTTCCAGCTAGTCCTCTTGACTTTACCTTTTCTGAAGGGAAAACAGAAATTCTCTAATCTCCAGTGAGGGGGGATGTAGCAGGAGTAGCGTGTTCTGATGCCAATCCCCAGTTTTTGTTTTTGTTTTTAGGGAAGGCTTTCTTCTTCCTGATAAACTAGATATGTTGAAATGTTACCCTTCTACTTCTTCTGCCTTCCCTTCTATGAGTCCTATAATTGGGACATATCCAGAAAGACAAATATTGTGAGTACCTTATGTAGTGTCACTTAGGTCAATATTTTTATTAAGATCTACTATGTGCCAGGCACTGCCAAAATTCTTCTTTCTTTCCATGCTTCTTGGAAATGAAATCTTTAATATTTTGTCCTCTATTTTTCCTCTTAATAACTCTTAACCAAAACTGGTGAATTGTGCAAACTGTATGTTAGGCATACCTATTCACCTAGCTGGCAACTCAATACACCAAACTACTGGTACTACATTTGCCCCTTTTTATCTAGGTCTTTGGGATCCAGAAATAACATATATATGTATGGATATACATAAGAAAAACTTCTAAGATGCTAGGTTAATCCAATACACACATATACACATATATATGTATGTTTGTGTTAACAGGATAAAGTGTTGCAAAAAATAGAATTACTAAGGGGGTATGCTAGAGCCAGATTGGGCCAAATTTTCAATAAAAACACTAATACTTTGGAAATTTGATTTTTTTTTGGTTTTTGTTTTATTGATTTCTACACTTAAGCAACAGAGAAGAATTTTTTTAAAGCTTGGATATGTAACTTTGAAGCTAAGTGACTTATTCATAATAACACTGCTCCTGGTATATATGTCAGAAGCAAGATTTGAACCTAGATCTTCCTGACATGACACAGGCTACTTCTAATAAGTAAAACTTATATTGTCCTAAAGGGTGCAGTAAATAACTTGTACCATTGGCATTTTTCCTAGAGGTATTCACTAGTATACTCCTTTGGTCTAGAAAGAAATTGATTTAATAATTCACCACCAGGAGGTGCTGGTGGATGATAAAAGCTTAATGAGTTTATCCTGGAATATGTACTTTCCCCTCCATGCTATTTTAAAATAAAAGACACCATTAAGCCAATTTCTCTTATGTTACCTCAATCCCTTTAAAAACAAAGAAATAAAGATTTCCTTTTTTATTGTGTCAAGTTTGTTCTAATTATCCCCTATCTGAAGCCTGGAATAGGGCCTCTCAGGCAATAGCAAAACAAAACAAAACAAGACAAAAACGGGCCATCTGATTATTTATATATTCCAAATAGACAATCCCTGCTGTGGCATAAAGACTATTAGGTTATCAGCATATTAACCACATTTGACTAAGTGATAAAAATCCATAGTTCTATTGTTTTTTCATGAATCTAGGCAAGGATTGAGACTAAAGGAATTGGCCTTGAGATTCAACATCTCAACAAAAATTAGTCATGGAAGGAAAGCTCTTTCAAACTTCAGAAGAAAATGTGTTAGTTTACAAATACAAAGCAGAAACTAGATTGTTAATTGAAAATAATTGTTCCTAAAATATATTTCAAGCCATTGTAATCTAAACAATGGGGCCTTCTGCTTCTGAGAGCAAAGATGGCAGAGTAAGGAATGCAATGAGCTCATCCAAACCCACCCCTGAATACACACACACACACACACACACACACACACACACACACACAGTCTCAAAAAGAATTCTAGAGCAGCAGAACCAACAAAATACAGGGTGAAACTGTTCTTTCCCAAGATAATATAAAAGAACAATCAGAAAGACCCTCTTACTGGAGTGAGTGGAAAGCAGTCCAGTGCATGTGGCTCCCAGGGGAGCTTCCCAGTGCAAAAATACCCATGAGAGGATTGGTTGGTTGCAAGTACAATAAGGGGCAATTAGCAAATAGGGAGAAGAAACCAGCTCAATCCAGTGTACAAACCCCACCCCCACCCTCCACCCCCGGGAAATGCATGGACAGTACTCTACCTCAAGAACAGAATTGAACTTCAGTATAAAGAGCAAGGTCACAAAAAAAGTGGGGATTTTGGGGGGGGGGACTGGAAAAATTAACGAAAGACAAAGAAAAAAACCCGACCTTAAAAAGTTACTTTAGTGATGGGGAAGATCAAAATACAAACTCAGAAGAAGAAAACAATGCCAAAAGAGAAATATGTGAAGACTCAAAGGGAAGTATGGAAGTGTATCATGCCCGAAAAGAACTCCTAAGAGAACTTGAAAAAAAATAAAAATAAAATTATATGAGAAAGAAGAGAAAATGAGAAAAGAAATGAGAAAAGGAGGTTGTATTTTGTCTATGATCAACAAGAGAGATAATGGTCGAATTAATTTTTGGTTATTGCTAGCCTAATCAATAAAAAAATTTTTCTTGTCCAGAACCTAGTCTCTCAGAATTTTTATTCATCTAAATAATAGGATAAAATAAGCACCTAAAAAATAGCTAACCAAATTGCATGGAAGATCCAGAGCTATAATTTTCTATTCTATCCTTTCCTGGTTTGGCTTTCAGAACAATATTTGTTGGGGATTTCAGTGTACCTTTTTCAGATTTAGATAAGTTGAAGACAAATAGAAAATTATTTGAATTGAATAGAGAGAAAATGCTGTATTCAAAGCCAGGAGGTTGAATCCTGGCCCTCCACTATATGACCCCAGGCAAGTTATTTAGCCATCTCTAGACATCAGTTGCCTCGACTGCAAAATCAGGAATGACGAGATGACCAACCTCCTTCAGATTCTATTTCTATTTTCTATTTCTATCCTTTTCTATAATTGCAAGACAAACCAGAAAGGGTCTCTCAGCAAGTTTGGGTAATGGGAGAAGGAGCCTAAGAAATTGCTCCCAAAATGGAGTCCATACACTTAGCTGACTCAGTGATTGAAGTCTTGCTGGGTGAGAAGTGCTGGAATGCCTTTGACCAGGGAATAGGGGTTTCAATGTCCAAAGAAAGATCCTCAGGAAGCCCTCAGGACTGGATCTGAGCTGAGATGTTCTCCTCTTTCCTCTCTCAGTCCTTCGCTGGAACTCCTTTTTCCTCCTTCCTCATCCAGAAAAATTCCCTCTCTGGTCCCAACTATCAGTAACTGTCACCAAAGGCCTTCTTCTGCCTCTTTTTGTCCCATCCCCCATCCTTACATCATGGAAAAAGCCTTAGAATTGAGTGGGCATATATTGGTTTCACAAACAAAATCAAGACAGTTAAAATTAGAAAGGAAATAGTTAACTGGAGAAAGAAATCTTTGCAGCTAGATTTCTTTTTTTTTTTACCCTGTATGTCTTCTTCTACAACATAAAGGATATGGGAATATGTTTTGTATGATAGCACATGTATAACCAATATCATATTGCTTACTTTCTCAGGTAAAGGGGAGAGGAGGGAGAGAATGTGGAATTTAAAATGTCAGGAAAAAAATTCCAAAAATTATTTTACTTGTAATTGGGGGGAAAATATTACTGAAAATTAAAAAAATATTTGCAATAAGTTTTTCTATTAAACGTTTGATATCCAAGACATATAAGAGCCATTCCCCAATAGATAAATGGTCATATGACATGAATGGGAGGTTTTCAAAAGAAGAAATCCAAGCTATCAACAATTTACATTAAAAAATGCTCCAGGGGGCAGCTGGGTAGCTCAGTGGAGTGAGAGTCAGGCCTAGAGACAGGAGGTCCTAGGTTCAAACCCGGCCTCAGCCACTTCCAGCTGTGTGACCCTGGGCAAGTCACTTGACCCCCATTGCCCACCCTTACCACTCTTCCACCTATGAGAAAATACACCGAAATACAAGGGTTTAAAAAAATGCTCCAAATCATTATTAGACAGCTGCAAATTAAAATACCTCTCAGATATCCTCATGTCCAAAAATGTTTATAGCAGCTTCTTTTGTTTTAACTGAAGACAAAGGAGACAACATTAGTGTGAGTTACTTGAAGGCAGAAACTGTTTCTACAATTCTTTGTATCTCCTGCACTTATCTCAGGGCATGACATAATAGATGCCTGACAAATGCTTGTTAACTTAAAGATGCACAATATCAAGTCCCTGGAATGCTGGAAAGTCAGCTATTTCTGGTGGATCTATTTATATATCCTTTCCCTAGTAAGATATACATTTGAAAATTTTGTAAGACTTTTAGTCACTGGCAAGCTTCTCAAAGAATGACAAATTAGATACCCTCTCCTAGAAAGAGGAGGTTTATCCTTGAGGTAAGACCCAGAGTTCATCTCCCCTGACACTAATGCAATGATGTTTGTATCTTAGGTGCTACTAAGAAAAATCAGTCATTGCCAACAGAATTAATCTTCTGTGCAATGGGAACTGTGATCTCCTATATTGTATGCAACCTTGAAGTCTGCCTCTGGAAAAGTTTGTTTGTGACTAAATGTTATAAATAATAAGCAAAATTCATAACAATGCAAACAAAAAATTGCATTTGTCTAGAGGCAAATTGCACTGAAATGTTTTAACACACTGCCTATGAATGGGGAAAAATGAAAATGCCAGAGAATAGTAATGAGAGCAATAACTTATCTCTTAATAATTTAGTGTTAGCAAACACCAGTAAATGAACAAAATGTTATTGTTCAATTGCCCTGATCTGATTAATTTAAATTAGACAATTGTCATTTATGTTTGCAAATGTTAATTTGGAAGAAACTATATACGGGCATAAACTTTTTCTTGAATGTGGCAGTTGTGTAATGACATCTAAAAAGTGCAAGTATATGTGCAGACACACACACACACACACACACACAGATATTCCTTGAGAACCCTAGAGCAGACAGCTTCTACTTCTACCCACCAGGGGTTGCTGTTACATTGAAAAAAGAAATTCTTCCTCCCATGGTCAGTGACAGCTTAGAATCATATCCAGAGGCTGGCAGGGACCTCCGAGGCCAACTCCTTCATATATAGAGAAATTATGTTTAAGTGCTTGTCTAGTGTTGTACAAGCAGAACATATCAGAGATAATATTTGATTCTAGAATATTAATTCTAGGATCTGTGCCATTGCCACAGAGAGGGTTTTAGGTATTGTACTTGGAATGGCAGATGGTCTTGAGTCCCTTCTTCCATTCAGTAGAATGAGTTATGACCATATCCCACAATGCTTGCTTGAAGAATAAAGTCAAGATTCCCTGAAAACATTTTCATGATTAATTTCCTAGTTCTCTTTACTAAGGCAACTCATTTTTCTATTATGTACAAATTAATAACCAAGGTTAAAGGGGAAATCAGATGTTTTACCATAGTATTGGTCTTATTTTGGGTGATTGACAAATCCTGAATTTCCACTGCCTCACAACTATATCTATGCCAATCGTAATGGGACACATGTAAAGGCATAAGTCATAATTGAAGCCCTCGATGTTTGGGTAAGGGAGAAGAGGAAGATCACTTAAGCACAATCCACTCGACTGAATGAAGATCCAAATACTTTACAAAAACCTCATTTTGTGGGAACCAACATAGATCTGCTGCCCCTGGTACCTTCAAATTCTATTTGTAGACACTAGTTAAGAACAAAGTGGCCACAGAGGAGAGCTAAACAATAAGCAGAGGCTGCATAGAGGGTTGGTATTAAAGACTTCCCATTTTATCTCAGGTGGTTCATTTCTTCTAATTCATTGATTTTAAGATCTTGACAGGTATATTTCACTACGGAACAGTATGCCATCTCCTGTCCTAATCTGTAGACCACAGTAGCAAGACAAAGCAAACAAAAAACTTCCTAAAATACTTTCCTTCATCTCAATTGGCTCAATTCCATTATTTTGCTTTGTTAAGCTTTAAGTTAGTTCAATAGACTAGTCATTTAACCACAATTGCCTAGCCTTTACCATTCTTCTGCCTTGGAACCCATACTTATATTAATTCTAAAACAGAAGATAAGGGTCTTTAAAAATAATTCAATGGAAGTTTAAAAAATGAGTGCCTATAAAATATTGGTTCAAGTGGAAATTCAGAAATAAATTGAAGTTTATGGGGCAGGGAAAAGAGAGAAACAGACCAAACCAAGGTTATACAAAAATAGGGCAATAATAAAACAAATATCTGGATGAACATGCATTTCTCTTCTTGTGTGTATATGCAAAACCATGCAGCAATTGTCTTGGCCTGCCTCTTCCCCTAGACTGTAAACACTCCTAAAAAGATTATTAATATCATCTTAAATTTGTGGTCTCCTCAGCAAATAGCCTTTATTCATAAATACTCTACATAGTATACTACTGAACTGCAAACTTTGATACTGTTTCTTATGACAAATTGCACCACATACATAAAGTCTTGTGCCTATTTTGTTGCTAATGCTCAATTTCTCAGAATCATACCTATTAAAGCAGAGATATTAACTTGTTTAGTTCTCCCAAGAGATCTCTTTAATGATGCTTTTTCAAAGTATTAAAAATCTCACAGAAGCTATGAACAAATCAAAAAGAATTTAAGTGCTTACTATATGCCTAGCACTGTGCTTAAATGCTAGGGACATAACACAGAGATAAAGCCAGTCCCTAACTTCAAAGAGATTCCATTCTGACAAAGATAGCATATGTAAGAGAATGAATCGTGGAAAGGTATTTTCACTTGGAAAATTACGGGGTGGCAACTGGAATCATGGGGAATGGATTAATATAGCCCTTCCTAGTAGCAATAGTAATATGGATTTCATGATGGTTCCAGAGCTGAGAGAGAAGAAAATACAGTAGAGAATTCACACTTGATGGCAAGGTTCCATGTTGGGCTAGCTATGGCTAGATGAGGCCAAAGGTTCCTACCAGGACAAAACAATCAAGATTAACAGTTGGGATTTTGATTCCTGAAGTGGAGGTAGCTGAAGTCACTATATCAACGGAAACTGAAGTAGTCCTTTATTCCCCTGCACTTGTAGTAGCATGTAGGTAGTCTAGAAGATAGGGAATGGAGATCAGAGGTTTTTCAAAATATAGGGAAGGTAAAAAATTTCTCAAAAAAAGTCCACATGATATATTTTTTAAAGCCTTACCTTTTGTCTCAGTAGAAATTCTAGTTATATCATATAATTATATACAATATAAAATATATAGCATAATAATAATAATAATAATAATAATAACAAAATATATATGGTACAGAAGCATAGTATAGTGTCAACTCTAAGAGAGAAGAGAGTCAAGGGCTAGGCAATTAGGGTTAAGAGGGCTTGCCCAAGGTCAAACAGCTAGGAAGTGTCTGAGTCTAGCTTTGAACCCAGCTCCTCCTGATTCCAGGCCTGGAGCACTACCCACTGCATTATTTTGTGGCCCCAGATGCCAATTTTTAATGGCCTTGCAAATGCTATATAGAATCCCAAACAGTCCACATAATTAATTAAGCCTTCAGGAAAGGCCCAGGTTTCTGCCAAATTCTCCCCAAATTTGATAAATGACATTTTCTGTTGATTATCTGCAGGATGCAGTTTTTAGAGATGCAGGATACATTTAAATCTCTTTAATTGTTGCCTGCCCACAATTTACTTCCTATTTCAAGTGGGTGGATCAGTAGGAACTGCTCAACCTGGAATGAGGAAATATTTACACTCACATTCTAGGGTTGTTGTGAGGATAGATATTTATAAAGTTGCAAACCTTAGTCTTATATCATTGCTAACTATTGATCCTATTAGATCAGGAAGAGCTTCTTCCTTGTTCCATTGACAGGACTTTGGGCACATGAGTATAATTCAATACAAACTTCCTAGTTTTTCAGCTAAAGCCCTCCAGAATCTGGTTCCAACCTACTTTTTCAGCTTTCAGTCACTCTATTCTCATATAATCTACATTCCAGCTGGGCTTGTTGTTCATTCCTTCTGTCATGCATGACTTTATGCCTCACTTAGGGTTTTCTTGGCAAACATACTATAGTGGTTTGCCATTTCCTTCTCCAGTGAATTAAGTCAAACAGAGATTAAATGACTTTCCCAGGATCTCACAGCTAGTATGTAAGGGTGAATTTGAACTCAGGTCTTTTCTAATCCAGGCTCAGCACTCTATTTATTGAGCTACCTAGCTACCCCCCAATTGGGCTACCAATTCTCTAATTTCACTCTCCTACCTACTAGACCATCAAACTCCTTGCTGAAATACATTCCTGCCATACCTCTACCTTGAAATTTCTTCCTGCTAGATCCAACTTGGATCATTATGTTCCATGAAGCCTTTCTTAACCTTCCCTCCTAATACCCCCCACACCTGAAAAAGGTGTCTTTTTCTTTTTTTTTGGCAGCAAGATGGTACAGTGGATAGAGTGCTGGGTCTGGAATCGGGAAGACTAGAGTTCAAATTTAGCCTCAGAAACTTAATAGCTATAAGACCCTGGGCAAATAACTTCAATATGCCACTTGTAAAAAGGGGGTAATAATGGCACTTACCTCACAGAATGCTTCTGAGGATTCAATGAGTTTTTTGTAAAGTGCTTGGCACAATACTTGACACATAGATGCCTAATAAATGTACTTTTCCTTTCCTCCCTTTAGACATTTTCTTCATCTTTATCATATTTAATTTCATATATTAAGTATATCAAATATTAAGTATATATTATGCTTAAGAAAATCCTGGGACTGAGGCACTCCTTTGGAACCAGTTGTTAGGGAACACTTAACATACCCTCTAAGTTTGTTGCCAAGATCAAATGAGACTTATATGCAGCATTTTGTAAATTTTAATACAAACTGTGACAACTTTAATTTGCTGAGTGATCAATTTATTATAAAGCATTTCAGGCATATATATTCTCCATTTTCTCTACCCACTTCCTTGACCACTGCATCCTCATCTAGGCATTTTACAAGCAAACTTCTATAATCTCTCCTATCTTCTCCCTGTATTCACTTGGAAATTATTCTTTACCTATGGATACAGAAAAGCACTGAACACTTATTGACTCCTGACTAGTCCTCTTTCCTTTGACACTGCAGCCAGGAGGGATCCTACAAAATGGATGATTTCCCTTAATGTGGAGATGATAAAGGAGCCCACCCTCAGACACCTAAACCCCTAGGTTGTATGAAGAAAACTTGCTAGAAAACTTGAGTGAATGTGGTATTGTTGAGGGGCTGAGGCTGATGCAGTACTTAAAATTGGAAGTCTAGGACTATAGTAGGAATGAAGCCAATCTGATATCCACAAGTCAAGAATAAATATGAACACCCCCCCCACACACACCCAGGAACAGGGAACCCCCAGGCCACCTAAAGAGCAGCAAACCAGGCCAGGTCACAAAAACTGAACAAGCTAAAACTTTTGTGCTGGTCTGTATTGGGATTGGCCCAGATAGAGCCACTGTACTTCCTCCCTAGGTAAGATCATGAGAACTGATCACAAGAAAAAAACAAAACCCCCAAACTCAAACATTACAACTCAAAACACACACATATCCCTTGGGTATGACAATTTCAGGGAAAGCCTCTTGTAGGACCACCACTGAATGCTCATCCTTCTCCCACTGTGTCCTGAGGGCAGCAAACAAAACCTGATTGTATCCTTTTCTCTCTGATAATTGAAATCCAGTGGTATCTTTTCGCCTGATCCCTCCATGTTTCTTAGGCCTTAAGCCTTTCCTATTACGAGCAAAATTAGTAATCAAAAAGCCTATTGCTTTAGGCATTTACTGGCCTGATTGTGAAAACACTCTTAAGTTCCCATTCCACTGGGACAGCTACATAAATGTCAGTTACTATTAGTGTATAAGTGTTATCTGCTCTGACTCCAAAGAGCATAGTGTTTTTTGTCTTTAAGTCTTCAGGGCCTAGACAGGACATTTTACCTTTTAAGTGCTTAATAAATGCTTATAGAATTGGAAATGAAGTTTGAGAGCAGAGATCAGAGTAGTGTATAATAAATTACATTTCTAGTTATGTTCTAATTCTTTCTGAAAAACTTGGAAAATATTAAGGATAAGAGCTTTTGTGGCCAGCCCTTCTTACCTCCTACCCCCACCAAAAAAAAACCCTATACCATTAGACATACTGATTCCTCTCTAACGCCTTTGCCATTATCTTTAAGTTAGATTTGTAATTAGGTTGTCTCTGACTCAAGCATATACTGCCCATGTCATTAGATTTGTGGTGATAGGCTGGTAGATGTTTAACGAACAGCTCTCTTAAAAAATATGCAAGTTACATTTTGAAATTTAATTTATATGAACATTTTCTCTATCACTTTAAGTCTAGAAAATCAACAAAACAACAAATCAAGCCCTCATTTATAGCTTTTGTGGGTTTCCAGGGCATAAATGTTCCTACTGAAAAATAACAATTGGCTCTCAAAAACTGTCCATTCTGAACACTCCTATTAAGATTGAGTCAAGAAACCACAGCTTCCCCCTATTCTGAAAGACTTCTGACTTTGGCTCTTGGGACTAGGAAAATAGCAAAATTTGAAGAGACCAATCCACCACCATACAAATATACCTCAGCTCTACCTCATTCCCTACTTTCTAACCAATGCACATGCTACAAATAGAAGGAAATAAAGGGTATTTCAGAGTCCCTCAAGATGGTCAGCTTTTTTGCTTTCATTCCAGGAATCAAAGTATCAACTATTTATATTTGTGTATTTATGACAAATTTCTTGGAATCCTAATCTCATGACATTTCACTTTATGGTGCAGAGTTTGTTGTCTTTCCCCTAGATAGTACTTCCTAGAACCTTGCTCTTTATAGGAGTCCCTGCCCTTTTTTAGTCCTGGGATGATAGGTAATATAAACACCACAGCTTTACTTCTTAACGAATAGCTATTAAAAGTGGCATTTTGTGGGTAATGCATAAGAACTGGGTGTAGGAAAGAAGGCAGGATATAAGAGAAACTAGAGTCAAGAAATGCCTTCAGAGAATGAGAATTGGACCTGAGAAATTACAAATACATCATTAAACTTTTAGGAAGTTATGTAAGTGACTATAAAAATGCTGCTTATAGCTAGCTAATCTGCCAAAATAAACTGCTTGCACAGTAGTTTGCCATTAAGATATAAGACTGGAAAGAAACAAAATGTACTCTATTATGGCTTTTTTGTGCTAACATACAACTTGAGAAAATTCTCCAGCAGGCATGAGTGCATGCATGCAACTCACACAAACTCTTATCCATACAATATTCCCCATGGTTTGGGCATGAATTGCCTATGTTGCATATGGAGAGGAGAGAAGAATATCAGAATGTAAATACAAAGTCTCAACAAATAAAAATTTCTCTGTGTAGTTTTCCTTCTATGTTGAGGAAAAGTTAGTTTTATGAGAACTGGCCATTGCTTTATAACTGTGTAACTTTGTAACTATGAGACTATCAACAAGTTTATGAAAGGTCTATGTTTAGAAATATTGAGTCATGCCATAAAAGTGCAATCATATTGCTAAAGGGAAGAGACTGAAAAGCATTTTACCTCTGTTTTTAGGCTAGGGGGGACACAGTGTACAGAGCGCTGGTCCTGAAATTAGGAAGGCTCATTTCCCCTGAGTTCAAATACAGCCTCAGATACTTTCTCAGATACCTAAGTGACCCTGGGTCACTCAACTCTCTTTGCCTTAGTTTCCTCATTTGTAATATGAGTTGGAAAAGGAAATGGCAAAACCGGTCCAGTATCTTTGCCAAGAAAACCCCAAATAGAGTTTCAAAAAGTCAAACACAACTGAACAACACTAGACCATTTGAGATTTAAAATAAATAAATGAAGTTATCCTGCTCTTTAAAATCTCCAAGAATTCCAGTGTGCCTTGGTAATTTGGTCTAATATTTAAAGGTGTGTTGGGTTTTTTTTCAAATTCTAGAACTAAAATTTAATATCATTCACAACACAGTATTTTCAGAAAGTAAGAATTGAGCAATATCAGAAAATCAGAAGCAAAATAACTAAGAACTTCATTACATCTATATATTCACACACATATAATCTGTATTTTTTCCTAAGGAGGAACAACATTTTTTAAATGATGCTAATTTAAACCAAAGGAGAAAACTTTTATAAAATATGTAATTTCCATTACAGACTAGATTAGTATTATTTTTTAAAATAGTTGTAAACAAAAAGTTTATATGTACAATGATGACACATATCAGCCTGTCAAAGCTTGAAGCATTAAATAAGATTAAAGGTTAAATTTGTTTTTATTTTTTCTTCCACCAAGGGGAAACTTTGTTCAAATTTCAAGGACAGTGTTCAAGGGCAAACTCTCTTTATACATCCAGATACCAAAAAGTTGGCTTCTCTACTGTATATCAGAGCATTTTACTAATAGTCTAATATAGTTGTAAAATACTAGAAAAAATCCTCTTTACTTCACTTTTGTATTAAAATATCATTATTTTTATTAAATTGTATTTTAAAAAACGTGAATACAACTGAACAATTCTCCAAAATTACTGTTCCATCAACAAAACAGAGTTTTGTAGCTTATGGCTTTGTTTACTCTTCCTCCCTCCTCCCCTCCCAAAGAGATTAATGTACCCTGAGTAGAAAAGAACCAATCAGAAGCTTTATCCTATTTCACTGGAATCTGAGAAGGAATGACAGCATTCTTCCTAAAGGCCTGCTATGGGGGTCATCCAAGCTAGGTGCCTAACTGAAGTAGCATGATGAAATAAATACACATGAGACATCATTTCCAATTTTTGCCATCTGTACCACAAAATGTGTTTTATATTACTTTTTTAGAGCACTAACAGTCAATTCAGAGTAGAAATCAATGGACCAGAGAAACTTGCGGTAAATGCATAAACTTTGGGTACAGACATTCATTTACCTCCCTGTCCTCTTAGATGTTTTCTTTTGTTTTTTTAGTTTTTGATCACAAAGTTTTATATTCCAATATATATACAAAAAAGATTGCATATGAAATGAAATTTCCTTTTAAATGTAAATCTTTAAAAATCTAATAACACAGTATTATATCTAAGAACAAGCCTTTACTGGAAACATCAGGGAAGAAATCTAAATCTCAGCTTCCTAGTTTCTATCTCCTAAGAATAAGTTTTTCAAAGGTTTCCACCCATACATCTATACAAATTTAAAAAAAGAATGCTATCAGTTAAAACAATTTATTACTTGGAGAGGAACCAGGCACAGAGTATCTTCAAAGGAAAGGAACATCAAAGAAAGTACAGCTGTCCCAACTTCCTGGAATTAGTTTACATTCTTGTTATCAACAAAGTTCTAAGCAGTTAGGACAAAGAGTCTCTTAAGCTTGGGATACCATATTAGTTTTTTCCCAAGGCCATCTGCTGCCTCCTCTAGGTGATGCTTTGTAAAGAATTGGCGCTATTTACTACCTACTCAGTATACAATTGAATATGGTGAAGGAAGTTTGCAAAAAGGTACAAGGGGACAAAACATCAGTGGCAGTGAAATATTAGATCAGTTTCCTTCCAGAACAAGAGGACGATGCCAGCAAGTACCTCCAGAAAATGTCAAAGGCACATATTATCTACTGCATAATTTAGTGAAGTACAAATTTTATTGATCCGAAACAACCTGCTGCATTGTGAGGAAGACCTAGGTTCAAGTCTTGCCTCTGATACATACAGCAGTAGCTGTGTTACTATAGAAATCACTTGACGTCTTTGATGAAACTTGTTAGACTGTAAGTTACAGATAAATTATTAATATGCATATTAGTGGAGAGAGTTTCTATGCCAAGAGCTCTCTATAACAAAGAAATCACAGATTTTTTCTTTAAGTTTTATTCTATTTCTTTGTTTGCATCCCTTTTTCCTTTTAACATATATACACATGTGGGTATATATCCTGGATTTCCCCAGTACCTTAGAACATTCTGATTTTTAGAAATTTATATACCAAAGAGGAAAATGTAGTACTTGTAATATGATACTCTAGTTAGGTGAACAAGTATGGCCTGTAGGCAGAATGTTATTTACCTCGGTTCTGACCAAGAACTTCCAAAAATGTATATCAGAGAACTAAAGATGAAGGATTTCACTTTAAATGAGTAGGGTCCCATTTTACTTGAACTTAACACATGCAAATTCAAGTATATCCAATGGACAATAAAAAAATAAAGGTAAAAAATATATAAAATAAAAAATTTTAATTAAGTCTAAATCCTTGCCATGTTCCCAAGTAACAAAAAATCTCACAGTAGTTCTCCCAAACATGCTCATTCTGCATTAGTGTGAATCATTATATTAGGTTGTACCAAACAATTGCAGTGCTAGGGCGCACTGAAATTATAGGACTAGCCAATGTCACACTGTTAGTATGGGTCTGAGGTAAAATTTGAACTTGAGGCTTCCAGACTCAAGACCCAGGGCTTTATCTACAGCACCACCTCAGAAAGAAAGATTAAATTCAAAGATAACCAGGGAAATTCATCAGATTCTTGAGGAATTCTGCAAGTGATTGAAAACAGTTACCTAAAAATTTATTTGAACTCCTGGATTTTACTGATGAAAACAACTCAGAGAAATATCTTCTTTTATTCAAAAATATTCTTATTTTCCCATTTACATGTAATAACAACTTTCCACAAACGTTTTCCAAATTAAAAGATCCAAATTGTCTCCCTCTCTTCTTTTCCTGCCTTGAAGATGATGAGCAATTTGATAGGGATTATATATGCATTATAATGCAAAAAACACTTCCATATTGGTCATTGTTGCAAAAGAACACTCATATCAAACCAAAACCTCCAAATAAGATGATATCTGAGAAATATCTTTAAGAAAATTTTTTTTATTTTCTTCTTTTTATTCATTCTTTTAACTTTGTTTTATTATTTCTTGATCTCTTGTGAAGTCATTAGCTTCTATTTTTCCAGTTCTAATTTTTAAAGGAGGAATTTCTTCCATGACCTTTTGATCTTCCTTTTCCATTTGACCCATTCAACTTTTCATGGAACTCTTTTCTTCACTAGATTTTTTTTCCAGTAGGTCAATTCTATTTTTTAAAAAAATTCTTTCCTTCATTGGATTTTTGTACCTCTTTTTCTAGTTGGCCAATTTTGCTTTTTAAACTTATTTTCTTTTTGCATTCCCTTCATTTCTTTTTCTTATTTTTCTTTGACCTATCTTATTTGATTTTTAAAATCCTTTTTGATTTCTTCCAGAGCCTGAGACCAATTCCAATTTTTTTAAGTTTTACATGTGGTTGCTTGGATCTCACCATCCCCTGCTCATTCTGTGTTTTTCTCTTTATCCCCATAGAAATTTTCTATGGTCAGGTGTTTCTTTTGCTCTTTGCTCATTTTCCAAGACTTTTTTTTTGCCTGTGAACTGGGAGCTTTGAAAGCTGATGATTCTGTCTCCTCTGAAAATGGCTTGCAGGTCTCAGCACTTAGAGCTATTTTGCCCTGGGACTAATGGCTGCACCACAGTGCAAGCTTGAAAGGGACAAATGCTAGGGACTTCTGGGCCTCACTGCAAGCTGGTGCCAAGGTCTAGGACTTCAAGGGATGGGTCTGGGGTGCTCTGTTATTGGTGGGTAGGCAGGATCCTGGGATTCTGAATTTCATCTTTGCCCAGTCTCAGAACCTGGTGTACTAGGTGGGGGGTGTTCAGGCAACACTCCTCTGGGTGCAGTTTTGTTCCACTTCTCATTAATCCCATGAAAATCCTGTGAAAATCTACTCTTCCTGCCTGCCTTTGAAGTTGTATTCAGTGGGAGAGCCCCCTGTCTCCATATTGCTATTGGTTTCTGACTCCTGTCACTTTGTGGTGTTTTTTTAAAGATTGGTTTAGAAGAATTGGCAGAGAGGTTTTAGCTTTCCTGCTACTAAGCTGCTGTCTTGGCTCCCAAGAAAAATGTAAAAGAAGAAATTTTAAATCAGAAAGAATAGATTTTTTAAAAAAGTCTTGAAAACAGTAAAGACCAAGGAGTAGAACTTAATATTAGCAAAAATAAATTTGCTGTTTCTAACCTCCCCATTGCCATCATCTAAAGTAGCCAAACACCTGAGTTCTTAAACATTTATTTGTGTGTTATGGACTCCTTCTCTGAATAATGACACAGAATTTTAAGAAATCAGTTATAAGGAAGAAGTTTTAAGTTCCACTAGATCTAGGTGAAGAACCTCTGCTAACCTATCAGCAATATAGTTGACCATTAGCAAGGAAAGAGCCAACCTTCTTTTGATGGTCCTAAAAATTCTCTTCTAACATGATACAGCTGGCTCTGCTTTATTTGGTAAGTGTCCCACCTAATAAGAAGTTTCTTTTGCTTGTGAATGTACAAGGAATACCTACTAAAAGACAACAAGACTCAACCCATGAATATTGGTAATCTTTTCAAACTAATCCAAGACATTTAGTTCTGGTCAGCCAAATTTTTATTTCATTTCAGGAAGTGAAATTTCTCCTGAGGAAGAAATCTTAAATGAGCATTTCTTACCATTTTACTCACATCACATCTCAATGCAGGGGGCTGGCAAGAAATTTTGCAAATAGCAATATGAATGTGAGCTACTGGTATTATTCTTTTGCTGCATAATCTGGGAGAAGGGCCATCAATGTGCTATTCATCATAACAAAGTCATTGCCAGCTTAGTCTCTTCTGCTATTTCACTCTCATTCTTAGCTACTTCCACATTGATGTCACTGTCCAAATTTTCACCTTAGCATCCTACTTCACCCTCAGCTCTTATTATCTACATACCTATTCTATATCCACACATAGAAATCATTACACAATCTCATCATGATTTAAAAACTCATCTTGAACTCAAATTCTCCATTGACTACAGTTTCTTGCCCTACATCTCTTCCTGATTTTTCTAAGACCTGTTCTATTTCTTTTATACACTTTCTTTCCTCTCAGATTATGTTCCCTTAATCCTGTGTTTGTGTATACATATTCATGTATGTTCGTGCATGACCCTTATTTGTATAGTTATTTGAGTAGTGTAGGCACTTCGAGGGCAAAGAATGTTCTCTGTATTTGAATGTACCTTTCTTTGTCAGTGTTCAGAGAGGACTAGCTGAGTACTTTTTAGGACTGCTCATCCTTTAGAGTCCATCTTTCACCTAGTTCTCATCTGTAGATTTCAAGAAGGTGTGGCATGCACAGTGGCCATACCCTAGTAAAACCATGTATACTGGCAGGCTAAACCAGGTTGAGGATACCCAACAAGTCTCCAAACCATCAGTGAGTTAGGGAGATGTATACCCCAAGCATGTGAAG
>NC_058132.1:403802348-403827279 GCF_016433145.1 Gracilinanus agilis
AGTCTGAGGTATCACCTCACACCTAGAAGATTGGCTAAAATGAAAGAAGCAATGAATGCTTGGAGGGGATGTGGCAAAATTGGGACATTAATGCATTGCTGGTGGAGTTGTGAAATGATCTAGCCATTTTGGCTGGCAATTTGGAATCATGCTCAAAGGGCTATAAAAGACTGCCTGCCCTTTGATCCAGCCATACCACTGTTGGGTTTGTACCCCAAAGAGATCATAGATAAACAGACTTGTACAAAAATATTTATAGCTGCGCTTTTTGTGGTGGCAACAAATTGGAAAAGGAGGGTATGTCCTTCAATTGGGGAATGGCTGAACAAACTGTGGTATATGCTGGTGATGGAATACTATTGTGCTAAAAGGAATAATAAACTGGAGGAATTCCATGTGAACTGGAAAGACCTCTAGGAACTGATGCAGAGTGAAAGGAGCAGGGCCAGAAGAACACTGTACACAGAGACTGATATATTATGGTCAAATAGAATGTAATGGACTTCTGTGCCAGCAGCAATGTAATGACCTAGGACAATTCTGAGAGATTAATGGAAAAGAATGCTACCCACATTCAGAGGAAGGACTGTAGGAGAGGAAACATATATGAAAAACTACTGCTGGAACACATGGGTTGAGGTGGACGATTGGGGATGGAGACTTGAAACTACCACACCAATGCAACTAACTACAATTTGGAAATAGGTCTTGATCAATGACACATGTTAAAACCAGTGGAAATGTGCATCGGTGATGGGTGTGGGGAGTGAGGGGGTTGAAGAGGAAAGTAGGAGCATGAATCATGTAACCATGTTAAAAACAAATATTAATAAATGTTTAAAGAAATAGAATGGGAATTATCTTGCTAGCATGTATTTGTATCCTTAGGAAAATATAACCTCTCAGATTTATGTAAAGGAGAAGAATTTATGAATAAACAAGAGAAAGAAAATATTGTGAAATATAAAATGGATTATTTTGAATATATTAAATTAAAAAGATTTTGTGCAAATGAAAAAATAGATAAATGAGAAGTTATATAAAATATATTTTTAAAAAACCGTTAATTTCTGTGTATTGGCTCCTAGGCAGAAGAGTGGTAAGGATAGGCAATGGGGATCAAATAACTTGCCCAGGGTCACACAGCTGGGAAGTGTCTGAGGCCAGATTTGAACCTAGGACCTTGCGTCTCTAGGCCTGACTCTCAATCCACTGAGCTACCCAGCTGCCCCCATAAAATATTTTTAAGAAACTGCATTTGATTGGTATATGGATAAAACTAAATGAAAAAGATCCTCTCTATTTTCAGGGACATAACAATTACAAATTTTTCACATTTAATACATCCCAGAAATTAGTTTCATATTTATAAACAATTAAATTTTGCTTTTATATATTTACATGAAAAAAAAATCATCAAAAATACAGCATTAGAAATATGTGGAAACAAGAAAAAAGGCTTTTATGATTCTGATTTAATAAATCAAAATTATGATAAAACTTAGAGAAATAATAAAATGACAGCTTTATAAGATAGTACAATAACCTGATAGAGAACATACATTTTCAATAATAATACTTGGTCTATTAACTTAATTCATACAAGATCTATATAAGGATACTTATAAAGTCATTTTGTAGTAATAAAGGAAGCATTAAATAGGAGAAATCCAATATTAAATATCTAGTTTGAATCAATATAATGAATATTGTAATATTCTCCCATTTAATGCAACAGCAATCAAAGTATCACTGGGCTTATTCAAAGAATGATAGTTTATATGGAAGATCAAATGGATAAGAATATATTAAGAAGAATTACTAACAAAAGAATAAGGTTGAAGAGAGAGATTTCCAATTATCATCAAACATTTTAACAACTATCTCTATTTGGTACCAAATTAAAAATAGGAATAGATCTGTAAAACAAAATATATAATTTAAAATAGAACAAAAGGGATATAAAATAAGCATCCCTAATAAAGTGGTTCCTCAACAAAACTGTATATCATCACCACACAACTTGTGACATTTCAAAGTGATTTACAATGTCAGGGATTTAATTGTTAAGTTTCTACTCTTTACTCTCAAATGTTTTCCAGAATGATCACCATTCCTACCATTAAGGCAAGGATCTAGACACTAGATTCCCATCTAAATCCTAACTTGGTTACTACTTATATGCCCTTGGGCAAGACACTTGACTTTTCTGGGAGAGAGATTGTTATCTTTGAGCTAACCTCAATAAAATTGTTCTATCATCACCACTAGTCAAGGATATTTCGAAATTATTTTAAAAAGATGAGACTAAAGAACTTTTTATGTTAATTCCACATACTATTATTATGTTATTCAGTTCTTCCCAGGGGTCATTCCCCCAAATCCATAACACATAGAAACAACTCATTCGATATCATGTCTTTAGTTCCCGCAAAAAATGTTCTTTGGTATAGAAATAGAATGTAGTAATGATGACTATCTGTACATTTGGTGAAGAGTTCTCTGATAAAGGATGGGCAACCAGTGCTAACTTGTGCAGCTGATAATTTTATCTTTCAATTATGGGAAAGTAACTTTAAATATAGAACCAGGATAAACATGTTACTAGAAATGAGCATTCCCCAGTACTAGGAAACAAGAGAGGTAGGTATTGAAAACCATAAGCAGGCAGGTATCATTGATTCCTAACAAAAAAAAAATCAAACATGTTTTCATAAACATTTAAGGAGGAGATAAAATTTAATCAATTAGAGCCTGCATATGGTCATTAAGAATGAAGTAAAAACAACCATTCATGTCAGACTAACCTTATTTCTTTTGAAAGAATTATTATTAAGCAGAACTGGAGGATGCCAACAGCATCGTACACTTCACTGTTTATGTGTTTGGCTTCAGAATTAATGGACCCAAAGTACTGATTAAAAAGACCTTTGTAGACTTCCTGAGGAGTTTCAGAGTGACAAAGTTCTTTATTCTCAGCCTAGTTTTCTGTTTTCCCCCCACTCAAATGAAAGCATAGGCATGATATTTATCAAATTGCTTATCAAATAGCTAAAAAATGCTTTTTAGGGAGCATATGAAGATGAAGGAGTGATGTATCCTACTTTAGATTTTACTCCTAAAGCTAAAAGGGACTGCTAATTTTGTAGATTACTAAAACAAGTCACTAATGGCTCAAAGTCAAACAGGAATATGACAGAACTGGAATTCAAGCCTTCATCCAAATTCAACACTTTGTCTTCCCATGTGATACAGAGGAAATATGATCTTTAAAAAATATTGGAATACTGAATTGAAAACAATGGTGTGATATTTAATAGAATTAAGGCAATATCCTGTTACTTATGTAGGATTTTTTTAAATCCACGTACAAAACAGAAACAAATATGGCTGTAAAGTTGTCCACATGGAAGCCAATCATGTTAGTAAACCATAAAGACACTCTAATATGAAGATATGACATGGCATTTAGAAGAAGCTAGAGAAATTTTGTTCAGAGAAGTATTAGGACATCCAGAAGGAGTGAAGTGATAGGCCCACAGTATCCTATGGACACACCAAATATGGAGGACCAACTCTAGGAAAAAGATTTATTAGGTATATTTAATCAGCTAGGACATGATCAGGTTATGGTAGCCAGGATGAAAGACCTGATGAACCTAGGGCATTGAATACAAAGACCTAGAATTAGTAGCAGGTGGGGAGAGGAGCAGGAAATGTATTCTTTGATGCAACATATGGCTGAACTAGAGCCTGTAGGAGGCTGCTTAAAGAGAAGATTTAAAGTCAATGGCAGGATCCAGAGCAAGGTTGAGGGACTTATAAGAAAGAAAATTAGCCACATTCAGAGGAAAAACTCTGGGAGGAGAAAAACAGAATTAAAATAACTGCTTGAACACATGGGCTGTTGGGGATATTATTGGGATGTAGATACTAAACGATAACTCTAGTCCAACTATCAATAATATGGAATTAGGTTTTGATCAATGATACATGTAAAACCCAGTGAAATTGTGCATCAGCTAAGGGGGGTTAGAGGGGCTTGGGAGAGAGGGAAAGAACATGAAATATGTAACTAGGAGAAAATATTCAAAATAAAATAAATAAATCTTCCCAACCATCCCCCCCAAAAAAATAAAACAAATTCTGATACCTGTTTGAATAGTAAATAAACTTGTCTTATAAATGTTTTACCTTGGTAACTTCTTCCATCCTACCAAACTACATTTAGGGAAAATTCAACCCAAAACCAGACAGTCCTTGTGACTTCCTTTGGTTGTGGTGATACAGTGGTAAAGTATCTCTGTACTTGAAATTTAAAAAAAAATCTGGGTTTGGAAAAAAAAAGTCAATGGCAACTTTGCTTTGGACTTCTGGGTTAAGATGGCTTCAGAGTACAAGCAGGGAGCTTAACTCTCCTAACCAACTCATGCATGATACCTCAAAAGGATATAAAAAGCAAATCTGGATGAATGAAGTGACTCCACAATAGGGCTCAGCATTGAAGGTAAGTGGGATTTGGGCATTTCCAGGCTATAAGGGGGTGAAATAGCTCCCAATAAAACATGAGCTTATCAACCCTCCCCAACCTCCCACCCCACCTACAGTGCCAGTGCCAGAGCACAAGAGTTAGAGCAAGTATGAGGCATTCACTAAGTTCTTGGTAGCTAACTGGGACCACCAAGGGCTTGCTCCTGAGAGCAACAAGACATAAGACCCCAAGAGGCTAAAAAATGCGGACTTTGAGCATGGATCTTGAGCTTGAGCCTAGAGTGGTGGGATGAAAGACAATGGAGCAGCACATGCTGAGACTTATAAAGGAGCCTTGAGCAGAGGAGCAGGTTTGGGGCAATATCTGGGGTCCTGGCAACTGCCTGGGACCACCAAGATGCTCGACCCTGAGAACAGCTAGACATGAGACCCCAGGAGCCTAAAGAGCACAGACCTTGGGCTCAAGGATATAGCTGAGAGGGGAAGCACTGCTCTGTGACACTTAAAGTAGCCTCATGCAAAATCTGCTCCACAGCTCTATACACAGAAAGCCTGCCTGCCTCACCCAGACTTCTGACTGAGAAGGAAAAACCAGCATAATAATGGCAAGCAATGCCCAAAAACTAACCAAGAGAAAGAACAAGAAGAAAGCATTAACACTTTATAACTTTTACACAGAAAAAATCCAGACAACAGAGCAAATAGCAGAGGAGGACAAACAAGTAAACAAACACATCCAAACCTCCCCCAAAAAATGAAAATTGGTCACAAGCTCTTGAAGACTTCAAATGTGAAATCATAAGAAAGATGGAAGAGATTTGGCAAGAAAAATTGGAAATAGCTCAAAAGGAATTAACAGTTTAAAAGACAGAAACTCCCAATTGAAAACCCAAATTAAAAAGCAGGAAAACAAGATAAACCAAATCAAAAAAGGAAATCAAAAAGAATGTAGCAGAAAACCAATCTCCAAAGACCACAACTGGGCAAATAGAAGCCAATGACCTTGCAAGGAAGGAAAAACTAATAAAACAAAGTCAAAAGATTGACAAAATAGAAGGAAACATGAAATATGTCACTGAGAGAATGACAGATAAAGAAAACAGGTCTAGAAGAGACAATTTGAGAATCATTCATTAGTCTTCCTGAAAAAAACAGAAATTAATAGAAATTTGGACATTATACAAGAAATTATCCAGGAAAACTGCCCTGATATTCTTCAAAAAGAGAGCAAAATAGACATTGAAAGGATCTATAGATAACCCTCTACACTAAACCCTCAAAAGTCAACCCCCAGGAATATAATTGCCAAATTCAAGAGTTTCCAAATTAAGGAAAAAATATTATGAGAAGCCAGAAAGAGACAATTCAGATATCAAGGAACACCAATCAGGATTACACAGGATCTGGCAGCCTCCAAGCTAAAAGACTACAAGGCTTGGAAAATGATATTCAGGTAGGCAGGAGAATTGGGTCTACAACCAAGGATCATCTACCCATCAAAACTGACTATATACTTCCAGGGGAAAGTATAGGCATTCAACAAGATAGAAGATTTCCAAGTATTTGTAAAGAAGACACCAGAACTAAATGGAAAGTTTGATATCCACAAAAATGAAGAGAAACATGAAAAGGTAAATAAGAAAGAGAGAGGAAAGAAAGAAAACTTTTTTTAAAAAAATGTTTATCTTTATGGGCCTCAATAAGATCAAATTATTTGTATTTTTATATGGAGAAATGTTATGTCTAATTCTCAAAAATTGTACTCACTATAATAGTAATTAGAAGAATTATTGATACGGAGAGGTTGGAGTACTAAATGGTCTACAGAAAAAAAGATGTGTGGTGGGGAATAGAAGATGGCACCAAGAGAAACGTGAATGAATGAGAAAAATAGGATAATCTATACCACACAAAGAGGGCATGGGAAGGGGAGGGGAGGAATACTATTATGAAAAGGAGAAGAAAAGAGCATTAATAGGAAATAATTAAACCTTACTCTCAGTGGAATTAATCCAGAGAGGGAAGAGTAGATTGATCCACTGGGATATCGAATTCTATCTTACCCTACTGAGAAAGTCAGAAGGGATAAACCAAGAAGGGGAAGTGACTGGGAGTTCAAAAAGGGAGGGGAACAGAGGGGGGATAGAATTCATTAGGCCTTAAAAAATAATAAGAGGGGAACAAAAAGGGAGGGGATGGAAAGGGAAGAAAACTAAGGGAGGGGATAAGGGGGAGTGATTTAAAACAAACCACTAGTTTAAAAGGAAATAGCATAAGAAGAGGGACAGGACAAGGAAAAGGAATTAAAATGTCTGGGAATACACAGTTGATAATTATAATTCTGAATGTGAATGGGATGAACTCGCCCATAAAATGGAAGCAAATAGCAAAGTGGATTAGAAACCAAAATCCTACCATATATTGTCTACAAGAAATATATATGGGACAGGCAGACATACATAGAGTAAAAATTAAAAAAAATAAAAGCCCAATAGATTTTGCTGGAGCAAAATCTATTGGGCTTAAACTGAGAAAAAGAAGGCAGGAGTTGTAATCATGATTTCTGACAAATCCAAAGTAAAAATAGATATGATTAAAAGAGACAGGGAAGTTAATTACATCCTGATAAAAGGCAGTAAAAACAATGAAGAAATAGCAGTACTCAAAGTATAGGCACCAAATGGTATAGCATCCAAATTTCTAAAGGAGAAACTGGCATCGCTCAAGGAGGAAATAAATAGGAAAACTATCCTAGTGGGAGATCTAAAATTTCCTCTATCAGATCTAGATAAATCAAACCAAAAAAAAAATAAATAAGAAAGAGATAAGAGAGGTGAATGAAGTCCTAGAAAAATTAGATTTAAATGATATATGGAGAAAAATAAATAGGGGCAAAAAGGAATACACCTTCCTTTCAGCTGCACATGGTACATTCACAAAGATTGAAGATGTACTAGGGCATAGAAACATGGCAAACAAATGCAAAAGAGCAAAAATAATAAATGTAACTTTTCAGATCATAATGCAAAATAATAATAATTAGTAATGGTACATGGATAGGCAAACCAAAAATTAATTGGAAAGTAAATAATATGACTCTCCAATATCAGTTAAAGAACAAATCATAGAAACAATCAATAATTTCACAGGAGAGAATGAGAATGATGAGACATCCTACCAAATTCTGTGGTATACATATAAAGCAGAACTCAGTACCCATTTATATCCTTCAGTGCATTACTTAACAGTGCAGTAATTAACAAATTAGGAAGGGCAAAGATCAATGAACTGGACATACAAATAAAAAAAACTTGAAAGCAAACAAATTAAAAATCCCCAGTTAAAAACTAAATTAGAGATTATTAAAATTAGAGGAGAAATTAATAAGATTGAAAGTAGAAGAACTATTGAATTAATAAATAAGACTAGAAGCTGGTACTTTGAAAAAACAAATAAAATTGACAAAGTACTGGTCAATCTAATTTTAAAAAGGAAAAAAGAAAACCAAATTGACAGTATTAAAGATGAAAATGGAGACCTCACCTCTAATGAAGGGGAAATTAAGGCAATCATTAAGAACTATTTCGCCCAATTATATGGCAACAAATATAACAATTTAGGAGATATGTATGAATATTTGCAAAAATATAAATTCCTTAGATTAACTGTAGAAGAAATAGAATACTTAAACAATCCCATATCAGAAAAAGAAATTGAACAAGCCATCAAAGAACTCCCTAATAAAAAATCCCCATGACCAGATGGATTCACAAGTGAATCCTATCAAACATTCAAAGAACAACTAATCCCAATACTATACAAACTATTTGACATAATAAGCAAAGAAGGAGTTCTACCAAACTCCTTTTATGACACAAATACGGTACTGACCCCAAAGCAAGGTAGAAGAAAACCAGAGAAAGAAAACTATAGCCCAATTTCCCTAATGAGCACAGATGCAAAAATCTTAAACAGAATATCAGCAAAAAGACTCCAGCAAGTGATCACGAGGGTTATTCATTATGATGAGGTGGGATTTATACCAGAAATGCAAGGATGGTTCAGTATTAGGAAAACCACCCACATAACTGACCATATCAATAAGCAAGCCAACGAAAACCACATGATTATCTCAGTAGATGATGAAAAAGCCTTTGGCAAAATACAATACCCATTCCAACTGAAAACACCAGAAAGTAAAGAATCGAAGGACCTTTCCTAAAAAGAGTAAATGATATATATCTAAAACCATCAACAAATATCATCTGCAATGGGGATAAATTAGAACCATTCCCAATAAAATAAGGAGTGAAACAAGGATGCCCATTGTCACCTCTATTATTTAACAAATATTTATTTATTTAGAAATATTATTTAGAAAAACACTAGCAGTAGTAATTAGAGAAGAAAAAAACTGAAGATATTAAAATGGGTAGTGAGGTGACCAAGCTATTGCTCTTTGCAGATGATATGATGGTCTACTTAAAAAAATCCTAGAGAATTAGCTAAAAAGTTAGAGGAAATAATCAACAACTTTAGCATAGTTGCGGGATACAAAATAGACGCACATAAATCTTCAGCATTTCTATATATTTCCAACACATCATAGCAACAAGAGTTAGAGAGAGACTTTCCATTTAAAATAACCCTAGACAATATAAAATATTTAGAAATCTGTCTGCCAAGACAAACACAGGAATTTTACAAATACAACTAAGAAACCTTTTCCACACAATTAAAACTAGATCTAAACAACTGGAAAAACATTGAGTGCTCATGGGTAGGACAAGCTAACATAATAAAAATGGCCATCCTACCCAAATAAATTTACTTATTTAGTGCTATACCTATCAAACTACCAAAAAACATTTTTACTGAAATAGAAAAATATATAACAAAGTTCATTTGGAAGAACAAAAGACCAAGAATATCAAGGGAAATAATGAAAAAAAAATATGAAAGAAGATGGCCTAGCAGTACCAGGTCTTAAACTGTACTATAAAGCAGTAGTTGTCAAAACAATATGGTACTAGCAAAGAAACAGAAGGGAGGATCAATGGAATAGACTTGGGGTAAGTGACCTCAGCAAAACAGTCTATGATAAACTCAAAGAATCCAGCTTTGGAGACAAAAACCCACTTTTTGACAAAAACTGCTGGGAAAATTGGAAAACAATATGGGAGAGATTGGGACTAGATCAATATCTCACAGCCTATACCAAGATAAATTTAGAACAGATGAATGACTTGAATATAAAGAAGGAAACTATAAGTAAATTAGCTGAGCACAGAATAGTATACTTGTCAGGTCTCTGGGAAAAGAATGATTTTAAAACCAAGAAAGAGTTAGAAAAAATTAAAAAATGTATAATTAAGAATTTTGATTACATTAAATTAAAAAGGTTTTGTACAAACAAAACCAATGCTACCAAAATTAGAAGAGAAGCAACAAATTGGGGAAAAATCTTTATAAAATACTTCGAATAAGATCTAGTTACTCAAATTTATAAGGAGCTACATCAATTGTACAAATAATCAAGCCACTCCCCAGTTGATAAATGAACAAGGAACATGAAATCATAACTATCAACAAACACATGAAAAAGTGTTTTAAATCTTTTATTCATTAGAGAAATGCAAATCAAAACAACTCTATAGTATCACCTCACACCTAGCTGATTGGCTAACATGACAGCAAAGGAAAGTGGCGAATTTCGGAGGGGATGTGGCAAAATTGGGAAATTAATGCATTGCTGGTGGAATTGTGAATTGATCCAACCATTCTGTAGGGTAATTTGTAACTATGCCGAATGGGCTTTAAAAGACTATCTGCCTTTTGATCCAGCCATAGCACTGTTTTATTTATACCTCAAAGAAATAGTAAGGAAAAAGACATGTATAAAAATATTTATAGCCTCTCTCTTTGTAGTGGCAAAAAATTGGAAAATGAGAGAATGTCCTTCAATTGGGGAATGGCTGAAAAAATTGTATCTGTTGGTAATGGAATACTATTTTGCTCAAAGGAATAATGAACTGGATGAATTCTATGTGAACTGGAATGACCTCCAGGAATTGATGCAGAGTGAAAGGAGCAGATCCAGGAGAAAGTTGTATACTGAGACTGATACACTGTGGTACAATCGAACATAACAGACTTTCCTACTAGCAGCAATGCAATGATCCAGAGCAATGCTGAGGGACTTATGAGAAAGAAAACTAGCCATATTCAGAGGAAGAACTGTGGGAGTAGAAACACAGAAGAAAAACAACTTCTTGGGCTGATGGGGATATTATTGGGGATGTAGATGCTAAATGATAACTCTAGTCCAAAACTATCAATAATATGGAATTAGGTCTTAATCAATGATACATGTAACAACCCAGCGGAACATGTAACTATGGGAAAATATTCAAAAAAATAAAGTTGATGGCAATATGATTTAATAGATTAAACTTGACCATTAGCAAAGTATTCTGTTCTAAAAGGAGCTAACTCTCCGGTGCTGGAAATATTTAAGCAGAAGCATAGGGCAGCTTTCAGAGGTGCCTTCATTTCAAGGTTAGTTTAAAGTCTCTTCCAAATCTAACTTTTGTTTACATGGGAAAATTCTGCAGTTCTTAGAAAGGGACCAAGTTTTCCCCAAAGTAATTTAATGACCCTCCAAGGACCATAGTGATAGCATAATGGATAGAGTGCCAGGCCTAGAGTCAGGAAGACTCATCTTCCTGAGTTCAAATCTAACGTTAGGCATTTACTAGCTGTGTGACCCTGGGCAAGTCACTTAACCCCCATTGCCTAGCCCTTACCACTCTTCTGTCTTGGAGCCAATACACTCTTCTGTCTTGGAGCCACTCCTGCCTCTAAGTATTCATTGGGCACCTACTATATTTCAGGCACTATGTTAGGCACTGGGGACCCAAAGAGTGAAACAACCTCTATTCACCCAGAGCTTACATTCTAACAAGAACATCTATAAATACATAGTATTGGCTCCAAGACAGAAGGTTTTGTTTTTTTTTAAAAGAAGAGTCAGACACAACTGAAACAATTGAATAACAATGACAACAAGAACATGATTCATTGAATTCAGTAAAGAGGTTTAAAAAATTACTTTTCTGAACACCAAGCTTCAGAAGAACAGCTCACTTTATTTTCTTTGCTCTAATTTTGTGTTTTAGCTTAGATTTTATTTATTACCCATGTTAAAAGCTTAGTTTTCTTGTCTAAGAGTATCTTGTTTCATCCTACCATGTATCCATTATAAGGACATGTAGTAAGACTTCTACTAAGTTTCATAGGTAGTATGAGAGCAAGAATTCAAATTGCTCCTTCCAAAGTTACTAATAATTTTTTGATGGTCAAATCTAACTTTTTCCTTAAGTCTTCATCTTTCTCCGGTTTGACATTACTGATCTTTTTTTTTTCTCCTCCTGGATACTGTCACCTCCCTAGGTTTTTTGTGATACTTGCTCTCTTCTATGTGTCCTCAGACTCCTATAACCTATAGCTCCTTCTTAATCTCTAGTGATCTTCATCCAAGTCATGACCATTAACCATGGACATCCCTTTAAGGCCCTGTCCTTGTTCTCCTCTTCTCTATATTTTCTTGCTTATGGATGTCAGCAGTTCCCATGGGTTCAATTGCGAGTATCTCAATGAAACTAACTTTGAAACTAATGAAATGAAACTTAAGCTACATTTGCCTACATGCTGTTCTAACCCTTTGTTATGGCTGTTCCCCATGCATGTAATGCTCTTTTAATCTCATCTCTTCCTCCTGGCTTCCATCAAAAATTGGTTGAAGACATACATTTTCTTTTTACAAAAATAACCATTTATTTAGGTTTGGATATATTGCAAATAAATGTAAAATGAAAGAAGTATTAAAGACATATTTCTGACCATAATGTAGTAAATAAAACAGTAATTAGTTTAGGGAACACACACCAAAAAATCACATACTTCAAATGGAGATTTTAACAATGAAATCCTAAATGATAAGTGAGTCAAGGAACCATAGAAATTATTAATTACTACATAAAAAATAATGAAAAAATGCCAGCATTTCTGAGGTGCAGCCAAAGAATCCCTCAAAGGAAAAAATGTATCCCAAAACACATACACTGACAAAAAAAGAGAGAATTAATTAACTGAATATACATTTTTAATATTAAAAAGGCAACAAATAAGTAAACCTAAGCACAAACAGGGAGATATTAAAACTTAGAAGAGAAATAGATAAACTGGAAAACAAAAAATAACTAGAAATAATAAGTAAAATTAAACTAATTCTTTGAAAAGACTAACAAAATTTATAAGCATTTAGCCAACTTGATTATGAAGTAGAGGGCAAAAAAAATCAAATCAATAAAACTGCAAAGTGAAATCACAACAAAATCAGAACAAATACAAAGAATAATCAGAACCTATTATGTACCATTGTATGCCAATAAAACTGAGAATACAAAATGGAAAAATATCTTCAAAAATACAAAATATACAGATTGACAGAAGATCAAATAGAAATCTTAAATAATGCAATCATTAGGAAAACATAAAACTAACTATAAAAGAACTAGTGTTGGGGAGAAAACTCGGGTACTGATCAATTCATAGGAGAATGCTATAATTTGTTTTAAAAGATATTCTATTTTTCCCAATTATATATGATATCAATTTTCAACCTGTTTTCTGAAATCATAAGATCCAAATGATCTCCCTTTCTTCCTTCCCTTCCCCCTTTCAGAGATGGTAAGCAATTTGACCTGGGTTATACAAGAATTAACATGGAAAACATACTTTCATGTTGGTCATTGTTGTAAAAGAATACTCCTAAATCCTTCTGAACTGCCCTGGATTTTTGCATTGCTGAGAGGAGCTAAGTCTTTCATATATATTAGTACAATATTGTTGTACTATTCACATATAATAGTATAATGTTACTGTATACAATATTCTCTTGATTCTACTTATTTCTCTTTTATGAAGTGATATAAAGGTCTTCCTGGCTTTTTTCAGAAATCATCTGGATCATCATTTCTTAAAACACAACAGTATTCCATCACCATCATATACCACAGTTTGTTCAGCCATTCTCCAGTTGATGGATATCCCCTCAATTATTTGCAACCACAAAAAGAGCTGCTATAAATATTTTTAATACAAGTAAGTCTTTTCTCCTTTTTTTATGATATTTTTGGGATACAGACCTAGTAAAGGTAGTACAAGATCAACAGGTAGGCACAGTTTTATAGTTCTTTAAGCATAGTTCCAGATTGCCCTCCAGAATAGTTGGAACAGTTCACAATTCCACCAACAATGCATTGGTGTCTCAATTTCATCACATTCCATCCAAAATTAATCACTTTCCTTTACCGTCATGTTTTCAATCTGATAAGGAAAGCATACATGCTTTAAATTAATTCTGCCTATCTAGTACTATGGAGGAAAACATGTATGGTAAGATTTGCCAACCTCCTCTCTCAGGACTGAAGGGTTTGTGTGTGTATAGAAAAAGAGTAATGAGAACAAAGAATCGAAATTAAGAAAACAGTTCTTATTAATCTATTTCCCTCTTTCTCAAGTCAATAGCAATTTTTGAACTTTTGTAGAAATATGATAATGGTAATATAAAACAGTCTTTGTTCAATCAGTGCTCATCTACAAGCCAAATAGCAGAGATATAATAACATACATATGTTAGACATCATAAGTGAGAGACTAGCAAAGAATGATTGTGGAAGGGAATGTATTTTACAAAGAGCTATCTGAGAAAGTGAACAGGCTATTGTAAGGGGGGAAAGGAGGTTTAATATATTAAATATGGTCACCAGAGGATTGAACTATTATCAATCCTCAATTAAGAATAATCTTAAATCAAAATTGACTTTTATGGAAATTTATTTACATGAGAAGAGAGAGAAAGTAAGGAAATAAGAATCTATCCCACTGATTATTCCAGGTAGATCTTAACCCTCAGCAGAAGGTTAAAGGGCCTGAGGCCTGGAGGTGAATGAAGCAAACTTCATTCACAGAGTCTATTAAAATAAGTTTCTTAAGAGAAGTTCAGGAAGATTCAGTCTTTGAACTCACCGCATGGAACAGTCTCGGTCACAAACCAGCGAAGCTCTCTCAGGTCCCCTTCACCAAACCAGAAGAAGTTTCACTCACTCAACTCCCTCTTTTTAAAGGGGTCACATATGAGTCACTTCCAGTGCCTTCCCCTAGCCTTCGTGTCCAATCACAATAGACAATTTCTCATAGAAAGCATAGGGGGAGGTTGGTTGATTCTGATTCATTATTCACTCTAGCACACGTGGGTTAGGTCCTCTCAGAATTAGAAGGTACTCTCACTTTTGGTGATTAAATCTAAAGATGGGCAGTGTAGACAATCTAATTATCACAATATAGAACTAAGATAAATTCTCCAATTATTCTTAATCCAAAAGAATAAATGAAAAGCAACCCAAAATGTTTATGACAGAAAACATGCAATGGAGTTGAATAAACCTTTTTGTTGTTGTTGTTAGTACATTTCACAAAAGTCAGTTGTTCAAGCAATACAAGTTATGTTCCAGGACCTTAACTGAGGTGAATTAGAATCAAATAGAGTAGAGAACAATTTGAAACTGAGATTTAAAACTTAAGTCAATTTATCCAGGTAATAAAATAGAACTGGATTTTGCTAAAATTTATACCAGAATTTAATAAATATACCAAGCTTCAAAATGGGAGGTACTCCTCTTGACTCTCCTTATATCTGTCCACTCCATATTAAAAGTAAACCAGGCAGGGGGAAAAAAAAAGACTTATCAGATTCATTTTTTTTTGTCCTTCAGTAGTAAAAAAAGTTTAAAGTTTTTCTTCCTAAAATTACATACTGCTGATTGAATATTTAAAATGACACTGGCCTGGTTGAGGTATAACATTTGAATGCAAGGAATGAGGCTAATGGACATATTGTAGTTTATTTTAGATCTTAATCTTGGTAGCAAAAAAATTAGGGGGAAAAGATCACATACATGAATCTTTCCTTCTTTTAGTTACTGGTGAGAATAGTTACTTCTAAAAAGAAAATAGTTACTTCTAAAAACAAACCCAATAGAAAAACTCCATTAAAAACTAGCTATAGGCTAATCCAAAGAACTGAGGCAACTTAAGCCAACATTGTTTAGATCAGGGGAAGGACAGCCAAAGTCAGTGCTAAAAGAGGGGACAAGAGGTAAATAAGGAGGAGTTTCTTAAGTGAGGAAACTGGTTGTCCAAGAGAACTCCAGCCTCTAGACCCATTCTGGAAAAACAGCTAGTTTTTAACATTAGCAATTGGTCCTTCACTTAACACACAAATAACTACAAGAGTTAGGAATAGAATGTAGATGATCCCCTCATTTGCTCTTATGTTTTTTATATCTCATATAAGATAATATATATATCATCTCATACGTTTCTTATAATATCTCATATGAGATAATATATATCACATTTGTTATTTCTTCCATGTACTAAAGACCAAGGAGATCATCCCCACCTTTTGGAAATAATTCCACCAAGAAAGGAATATTGGGGTCCCTTAACTACAAAGATAATCAGTCATCTGCAGATTAAATTTATTTTCTAAATTTTATATAGGACTAAAATAGACCAAGTTGTTCCTAACTTCTGAAAGAAGTTAATAAACTTGGATTTATAGAAAGGATAGACAGGTGAGAATTATGATAAGAGATGGTGATTAGAGAGTCAGCAAAACCTCCTATCTATGCAACCATTAGGAAGTTTTGTGTGCCTCTTTTACCTCCTTTATATAGCCTAACCTGTTGGTCTGATGCTTGAATTCTATACTTGGAACTCCATTTTCTCCCTTGTTTTCCCTATTAATTCTTGAATCAAGATCATTTCTAATAGAGGAAAGGATCACTATTGCTTAGACAGATAAAAGAAGTTGGCAGAAAAAAATCAAAATCTCATATTTAAAAAAAATATGTTTGCTAGTCAAGATGTAAAAAAATTCTGGTAAAATCCGGAGCTAAAAAAATTCTGGTAATCAGGTTATGGAGAGCTAAAGATAATTCTTAGGACCAGTAGAGAAAGTGAGTGACATAGTGGGTAAGATACATTTTGTTGAACGGATGAGAGATCAGGTTTATAATCAGAGCACAACTGAAAGTTGTCATCATGTTAATCATTAACCATGGCAAACAGCAAGGCAAGTTTCATGAACATTCTAACATTCTACATTTCTGGGAGGCAATTTGGAAGATTTAGCACCCCAGAATTAGCATCTACCAGTGAAAAAAGTATCAGATCCTATGATTCTCTTTCTATTTTTTTTAAACCTTTACCTTCCCTTTTAGAATCAAAATTGTGTATTTGTTCCAAGCCAAAGAATGGCAAGGGCTAAGCAATGATATCTGTGCACCTTCCAACTTTTGCCCTTCTTTCTGGATATAACAAGATACTTATAAATAGAAGCCTGCTAGATCTGACTTGAAAGGGTTCCTAAGAATCAAATGTAAAATTTTAGGCACAAACACTGTGGAAATGAGCAAATACTACAAATTAGAGCTTGATTTTGTGTGTGTGTGTGTGTGTGTGTGTGTGTGTGTATCATATTATGAGAGAAATGGAGAAAGTATAAATAATGTAATTAACTTTAACGTGAATTCTACATTTTCAGACAGCTACTTGCTAAATAACTCAGATACCCACACCAGCAAGTTTACAGGGAGATTTCTCTCTGCCCACAACATAAGCTACACCCAATTTTCCAGATCACTTTCTAGATGTAGCAGGAAGTCCTCAAACTTTTTTGTGTTTGATGGGGAAACCAAAATAAAACAAGACAAACAGGTATGGATGAGTTGTTATGTTCAACAAAGAGCTTATCACTTTATCTTTCCATCAAAACCCACCTATCTCTAATAACTTTCTTTTTCTATCGAGGGAACCATCATTCTTCTAATATCCCAGGTTTTCATCTATAGAGTCATCTTCAACTCTTCACTCTCACTCATCCTTATGTATCCAATTAATTGCCAAGTCTTATTGGTTCTACCTCCACAACAATTGTTACATCCCTCTTCTTCTTTCTGCCCTTCCTCATTCAGGTTCTTAAAAATTTTCACTTGGTCTACTGAAGGAGCCTTTATGCTAGAAATAACATCTAACCTAGACTGTTTTTTTTTCTCTAAAAAGCAAGGAGATTTTCCTTATGATTAAATAGGTGCGGAGGACTAAAGTTTAAACTGTTGGCATAACTTTCTGGCCACCTAAGGATAATAGCCCAGTGTATAAGGAGTCAGGGACTTCTCAAGCTTAGCTCAGGGGGTACACCACAATGGCATTGGCAGAAGAGGCAAAGGATCTGCATCCAACTAAATCAGTGCAATAAATATACTTGCTGCATATCTTTCCATTTTATTATTAATGTTCTCTCTCATTAGCAGGCCAATGAGTAGTTCATTTTGTTCCCAACACAAACCTAAACCAGGACTGACCTAGAGCAATTTCCTAAGGGTTTTTTTTCTATTTTACTGAAATCTATTAATCCATCTTTCCAAAAGTTGACAAATTGCATCTTCTAAAGTGCAGGTTTGATGATGTCATTCTCTTGCTCAATATATGCCAGTACCTACTTAATGACTCTAAGAAAATATAATTTCTTTGTTCATCCAGTTCTTATTTCTATTTTTCAAAATGTTATAATGTACATAATTATAGCTAGTATTCACATAGAACTTTAAGGTTTGTGTAGTTCTTTACAAATATCATTTATTTTATCTTCACTACAAATCATTTTCCTGTTTACCTCTCTCCCTCTATCTTTTTATCCTGTTCACTTTCAAAAGTCTGTCTTGCTTCTGACTACTGTCTCCCCCAATCTTCCATCCTTGTTATCATCCCCCAATATCTCTTATCATCTTCCCCTCCATCTCCCTATTGAATAAGATACATTTCTATATCCAATTGAGTACATATATGTTCTTCCCTCTTTGAACCCATTCCAACAAGATTAAGGCTCAATAACTTTCTGATCCCCCCATTTCATAAAAGGAAAACTTCCTTACGTGCCTCCTCTATTCTCCCTTCTCCAAGTTCAGCCTCATTCTCACTCTTACGTTCTTTTTTGGGAAATCATTCCAACACAATTGATCATATCTGTGCTTTTACCTATGCATAATTCTTCCAACTTCCCTAATAGTGTAAAGTTTTTAAGAGTTACATGTATCATTTTCCCATATAGGAACTAAACAATTTAACTCCATTGAATTATTATTACTCTTTTATGTTTACCTTTTTATGCTTCACCTTAGTCTTTTGTTTGAATATTAAATTTTCAGTTTAGCTCTAGACTTTTCATTGGGAATTTTTGAAAGTGCTCTATTTCATTACATTTCTATTTTTTCACCTGGAGAATTATTGCTCAGTTTTTTTTTGTTGTTTTTTTTTTAAACCCTTGAACCTCGGTGCATTGTCTCATAGGTGGAAGATTGGCAAGGGTGGGCAATGGGGGCCAAGTGACTTGCCCAGGGTCACACAGCTGGGAAGTGGCTGAGGCCAGGTTTGAACCTAGGACCTCCTGTCTCTAGGCCTGACTCTCACTCCACTGAGCTACCCAGCTGCCCTATTGCTCAGTTTTATGGGGAGGTTATTATTGGTTATAATCCTACCTTCTTTGCCCTCCAGAATACCATATTACCCTCTTCTCCCTCAAGGGGGTAACTGATAAAGCTTGTGTGATCCTAACTAAAACTCCATGACATGTGAATTGTTTTTATCTATAATTTTTTTTCCATTACCTGGGAACTCTGTAATTTGGCTATAAAATTCCTGGAAATTTTCATTTTGGGATCTTTTTTAGGTAGTTATCATTGGATTCTTATCAGTTCTATTTTCTTCTCTGTGTCTAAACTATCAGAGCAGTTTTCCTTTACAACTTCTGGAAATATGACGCCTAGGCTCATTTCTTTTGCCATGATTTATATAATTGTCATATTATCTCTCCTTGATCTGTTTTCCAAGTCAATTTTTCCAAAGAGATATTTCACATTTTTTAATTTTTCTTTCTTTTGACTTTTTTTTTGCTTCAACTCTTGTGGAGTCATTAGCTTCTACTTGACAATTCTAATTTTTAAGAAATTATTTTCCTTAGTGAATTTTTGTACCTTCCTTTTCGTTTGACCTATTATGCTTTTAAAAAAGTTCTTTTCTACACTTAATTTTGTGTCTCTTTTATCATTAGCCAATTCTATTTTTTTTTAGAAAAATTTTCCATGGTTACATGATTCATGCTCTTACTTTTCCCTTCATCCCCCAATCACCTCCCCCCGTAGCTAATGCACATATCCATTGGTTTTAACATGTGTCATCAATCAAAACTTATTTACATATTATTGAGAAATACATTGGTGTAGTCATTTCAAGTCTACATCCCCAATCACATCCATGTCAACCCATGTATTCAAGAAGTTATTTTTCTTCTGTGTTTCCACTCCTGTAGTTCTTTCTCTGAAGGTGGAGAGCATTCTTTTCCATAAATCCCTCAGAATTGTCCTGGGTCATTGCATTGCTGCCAGTACAGAAGTCCATTACATTCGATTTTACCACACTGTATCAGTCTCTGTGTACAATGTTCTTCTGGCTCTGCTCCTTTTACTCTGCATCAATTCCTGGAGGCCTTTCCGGTCCACATGGAATTCCTCCAGTTTATTATTCCTTTGAAGGTATAGAAGGGGAATCCCAGGACGCCGCCCCCACATGTTGTGCGGAGTCTCCAATTCTATTTTTTAAGGTGACATTTTCTTCAGTATTTTTGTACCTTTTATGAAGCTACTAATTCTCTTTTCATAATTTTCTTGTATCACTCTCTTTCTCCCAATTTTTTCTTTACCATTCTTATCTCTTTAATTCTTCCAGGAACACCTATTAGCCTTGGGTCCAATTAGTGCTTTTATTTAAGGCTTTGCTTCTAGATGTTTCAAATTGTTCTCTTCTAAGTTTCTGTTCTTCTCTGCCATCATAGTAGCTTTTTGTGGTAAAGTTCTAGGGAGGAAGAGAACAAAGATCACAAAATGTTAGAAAGCAATTATTAAAAATTTTATCTACATTTAAGCTGGAAAAAAACAAAAAATGTATTATAAAAAATTAAAGCTGCTTAGGGGCAATAGAGTCACCAATTTGCTGTAGCTTCATCCAGTGCCAGCAAAGGACACTCTGTTATTTCTTTCCCATCAGATGTCTGATCCCCTTATCATTTCTGGGATGGGAGCTCCTAAAGCTTCTGCTGCTGCCATCAAAACCACTTTCAAAGCACACTGCTGGTGTCCTACAAAGCTCCAGGCCTGCATTTATCCCAGTGTTACAGACCTTTCTTGTGGACCTCCTACCTTGTCTTAGACAGGAAAGGTGTCTTTCTCTCATTTTTTATTGTTTTTGCTGCTCCAAGATTTGATTTGAGGTGTTACTTTAAAGCTGTTTTAAGAGGAATGTTAGGAGAATTCAGCTGGGTCCCAGTCTGTAGTCTTCCATCTTGGCTCTGTCCTCTCCCTTCTGCCATTGCCATTTTCAAGGAAAGTTATGATTATATGCATTACAGATCTATTGAGTATTTAATGTTTCATGAATTCACAATTTAATCTGTGTGACTACTCTGTTCACCGAGGCTAATTTTCACTCTTCTTTAGCTTAGATACTCTTCATGAGTTACTGGGGCTAAAAAAAATTATTACCAGGTAATGAGCCCGTTGATTTGTGTGCATAGGCATGCACGCACAATCTTTGAGCCACATTTTTATACACTGACCCAGATCACAACTTTGGTGGATGATCTTGGTGAATTTCCGTAGCCAAAAGCCAACTAATCACTTGGTAACCAATCTTCTGGTTCCATAGCTATTTCAATAATTTGAGGTATCTAAGATCCCACTGATAAAAGAATTCCCTCTACCAGTGCAGATGACTAGATACCCACACCTTATGCTGTACAATTGTTATCCAGTTTTTGAAAGATGAACCTCTCAATACACCGGTAGTTGTTATCTAAGTTTTGTAACATTTTCTGCAATAAGCACATGAGTTTTAAGTATATAGTGTACATATAAACATATGTAATGCATATATAATCACACATATAGTACATATATCATTATATAAGTACATAGGCTATTAACATGTAGTATATATAATGCACACATAGTACCTATATAAGTACTTATATAAGTACATGGACCATAACTATAAGATATGTAATACACATGTAAGCATGGTTATAGTACCTATATAATTATGAAAAATATATAGCATATGTACACAGATAGTACATATGTAAATGCTAACATAAGGACATAGGCTATAAGCATATAATAAATGTAATGCTCTATAAGTATATTATAGCACATATATAAGTACATATATAATTATAAAAGTACCTGGGCTACAAATATAAGCATTGCATACAGTATATTGTACAGTATATAAGTATATATAATATACATACAAGTAAGAATACATATTATATATATAAGTAGATGTATAATTATGTAAGTATATAGGCAATAAGCATATATTACATTTCTAAGTATCTATAATATGCATATGTCTATGTACAATTATAGAAACACCCAGGCTATAACCATATAGTATAAATAGAAGTGCATAGATAACTACTATACCATCTCCTTTTTCAATCATATTTTCCTTAACAATATCTTTCATTCACTTTTTATTTGCGGCTCATCTTTAAGCCAGTCATGAGGCTCTCCATTACCTTTTTAGTCAACTGCAGTTTGGGCACGTAAGAGACTGAAGCGTTTCATATAAGATGAGTTATATAATGTGACTAGAAGAAAACATTGTGGAAAAAGACATTTTTATTGTCAGCAGCTTAGGAACTTTAAAAGTGTCACACAAGAAAGAAAAGCAAAAAATAGTCCTTGATCCCAAGAGGCTCATTAGTTTATTTTTTGTTATTAAATTATTTCTGCCTACTATTTATTTCTCTTGCTTATTATCTCGCTGGAATTTCAAAAACATAGCAGGTAGTAGAACTATGTTTGTGATTCTTGGGAGAGTTTAACTACATTTCCTATCTTTTCCCTGGACATGGGGGAATATAGGTTTGTCTCTTATTCTTATACAGATGCATCTTCTCTCCCAGTCTTCTATCACAAAATATATCCAACATAATCTGTAGTTAGCAGCTATTATTTTTTTTTTGTGGTAAAGGAGTAACTAAATCCTTTTAGTTAGAGAAGATTGTAGGAAAGCATAGGAAACATGAAAGCATAAAAATTGGTCAGTACAGTACATTGCAAATAAAATAATAGTGATAAATACTTAACTACAGGAATAGACAGTTCTCTCGTTAAATTTCTTTCTGTCTAGTAGGAAGGAGAACAGGAGAATTTCAGGAACTCCTCAGTTACTAAAGCTGCAGCCTTATCAACTCACAAGTAGGCAGGAAACAGTAGAGAAGAAATGTCCGCCTCACACATACACAAAAAATAATTATAACAATTACAATCTGCCTATATGGCATGCCTCTACATTCCTTATTAGAGGTGGCGGCTAAATAGGATTTATTTAAGTCATTATGGAGCAGGTCAAAGAGGCACATGGCATCAAGATGGAGGATGTCTCCAACTCTCACCATTCTGGCTCAGTATTCTTTCTCTTTCTTCTTTCTTAAATGGTACCTTTTAGCAGCTGGTATGCTCTTGTGAAAGCATCTTCATCTCTATGGTTATTAGAATACAAAGTCATATTCTGATGCAAGGTTACACTTCTACAAATGTTTTCTTCATTAATTAGAATGTGATTTCCTATACATATGAGGGATCATCTTGATTTTCTATTTGTGTTCACATTGCATATTAGCACAGAACATGTACTTAAATGCTTTATTTTAGAGCTAAGAAACTGAAACTTAGTTTCCATGACTTGCTCATGATTACATAGCTAGTGAATATCAGAGATTGTATTTGAACCCAGGTTTCATTGACTTTTGTTGCTGTTCAGTCATTTTTCAGTCGTGTCCAATTCGCTGTAACCCCACTTGGGGTTTTCTTGGCAAAGATACAGTGGTGATTTGCCATTTTCCTTCTCCAGGTAATTTTATAGATGAAAAAACTGAGGCAAAAAGGGTTTTAAGTAACTTGTCCAGGGTCACTCCAGGTTGGCACTCTATCTACTGTGCCACCTAGCTGCCCATCTCCTTAACTACAAAACTAATATTCTGTCCAGATCACAATGCTTCCCAATTAATATAGTTGACCTTCTTAACTAATTGACCTTAACTACTTAACTAATTTACCTTGAGCAAGTCACTGAATCTGACAGATGATTTCTTCATCTGTAAAACAAGGAGTTGTGCTAGATGGCCTCTAAGTTTCCTTCCAGTTCTAAATTCTTGATTCTTATCATTAAAAAAACTCCTTCCAATCATCTTTCCCCCTTTTTCTAATTCCTACTAAATTTATTTATTAAAATCTCCTTCTAGAGATTATTCCCATACTAACAACTTTTTCTTTCTCTTTAAGGAAATGGGAGAAATTAGGGAGAAACTGTTGCAAGACTGAAATTTAATTGTTGCAGTATTTTTTCCTGCCTAGTATTCTTATTCTTCCTTTTTTTTTGGTGAATCACTTAAGAATAAATCTCATTTCAGCAAAACAGGAGAACCTAAAAGATAGAAAAATGGTTCTGATAAAAAGGAATCCATTTTTTCCCTTGGGTTGTAATCTATGGCACCTGCAGAGTCACAAATCACAACTTTGCTGCAAGCAATGAATCTCTGAAGTTTCCAGCTCTGCTTTAGCCACATGCTAGATTAAACAAATATATCTTTTCTTGCAGAGGAAGGGGTGTTGTTGATATGCTAAATACCATTTTGAGAAAGTGCAACTCATTTCACTTTCAAATTGTTAAATGAAAATACAGTTGTATGTGCATGTTGAATACCAACCTAAATACCAAGATAATATTAAGAAATAAGCTAATCAAATAGCATGCTGTTACTACCACATCCCAGAAACAGTTATAAGGGGCATTAGAGGTTGTGTGTGTGTTATTTGCTTTAATGAGTGGCATGGTTTTCTAAATGTATGACTATCAGGACTAGGCATCATATTATTAATAGTCATTCAAATAGAGATAAAATATAAATGGTTCTCAGATTTCTAATAACAGGAAGCTGTTGTGGTTTTGCATCAAACAATTTAAATGAGTTTTAATATTTCCTGTGGGGGGGGGTAACTAGATGGCTCAGTGGATAGAGAGCCAGATCTGGACATAGGAGGTCCTGGGTTCAAATCTGACCTCAGATGCTTCCTAGTTGTATGACCCTAAACAAGTCACCTAACCACAATTGCCTATCCCTTATCACTCTTTCACCTTGGAACTGATTGATTCTAAGACAGAAGGTATATATATATATATATATATATAT
>NC_058132.1:403831386-403955026 GCF_016433145.1 Gracilinanus agilis
AAGAAAAACAACTGCTTGAACACATGGGTTGGGGTGGACATGATTGGGGATGTAGACATGAAACTACCACACCAATGCAACTATCAACAATTTGGAAATAGGTTTTGATCAATGACACAAGATAAAACCAGTGGAAATGTGCGTCGGCCATGGGGGGAGAAGCGGGGGGGGGGGGTGAAGGGGAAAGTAGGAGCATGAATCATGTAACCATGTTAAAAATGAATATTAATAAATGTTTTTAAAAAAGAAGTGGAGGAAAGAAGCAGGAGTAAAAATTGTTAGAGGTTGTAGCAACAATGGGTACCCACATCCTGGGAAAACTGTCTCCCTTGGGGTGCAACTTTGTATATATGCCTAAGTATAATGCCCCATTGCATACCTAGTAATTACAGATGAATCTCTTGGAATTGTTGACTCTCTGGATTCTTAGTTTGCTGTAGAATGAAATTCAGTGTTTAATGACTTTCACTTTTACATCGAAAAACCATGAGTTGCTGAAGTCATTATAACATAACGACATGTTGAGTTAGTATTCTCATAAAGGTTTAACAATAGCTCTCTTTAAAAAAAAAACAATGTTCATAGGATACACTTTTAAGTTTAATATATATTACTAACATTTTCTTTATTCCTGACAAATCAACAAAACAATAAATCAATCCCTGATTTGTGGTGTTGGCCAATTTCCTATTTCAGCTCATGCTGAAAATTTAACAATAGGCTTTCCTGAGAGCCAAGGCAGCTGGCTACACCACAACCCAGTTTAAAGTGGGTCAGAATACCATAGTATGAATCTTGAGTAGAGGCTTAGAATTTGTTTATTAACACCATTTCTGGGAAATACATTTCCTTCAGCAACTTTTTATACTCTTTCTTTCCTTCTTCCTTCCTTCCTTCCTTCCTTCCTTCCTTCCTTCCTTCCTTCCTTCCTTCCTTCCTTCCTTCCTTCCTTTTTTCTCTCAGAATTATGTAGGAAAAACAAAATGGTTTTGAATTATTTGAATACTATATATAAATACAAATTCGTGCTTTTTATAGTTAACCCTGGAAAAAATCCACGGCGAAGTTCTAAAAACAGAAATATCTGTCCATAAGTACAATCACCATTTAAACAAAGGGGAGGGTTAGGGTTAGGGTTATAGCCAACCTATTAAAAGCATGTTATCCTGTCCTAAACTCACTCACTTGATCTCTGTGTGAATGCTTATGTACGACATAAGTTGCCTCTGGAAAATTTGGTGAGAATGGAAAAAGAAATATTTGTATACTCTTTTATATTTTATTTTAAAGTGTAGCATAGGGGAACTCTGAGGCTAAGTCTTTTGAGTATACACAGCTATTCCAGTAATTCCCACTAATGCTTGGGGTGAAGTTGTGGGGTAAGCCCACTTCTAGGCATGTATTTTTGAGAGACATAAACTAAATTGTGACAAAGATTCCTCTAAATGACTGTTGAGAAGGAAAGAGCTAACAAACCATGGGTCACACTGATGTAAAATAATGGATTCTAGAAGTCCTCTTTGTTTTAAATTATAAAACTACTTTGAACTGGTTCTGAGACTCAGGTGAAGGCTGACTCTTATCTAGGCTCCATGTGACTGTGGAACCATGGACATTTTCGCATTTTTTTTGTTGTTGTTCATTCTTGATCTTAAGTGAAAAAGTATCTAATGGGATTCTTTTGGGTTGGCAAAATCCTGCTGAATTCTGAAAGGTCCAGAGATTACAAATAGGCTTACAAGCTATAGTGTCCTAAAAGCAGCAGTGGTTGATGACAGGGATATTTCTATAGTGTAAAAGGGGAAAAGGGGGGTTTTTGAATTGGATATTAATATTTAAAGATGTGGTTGCCAAGAATTAAATAAATATCAATTCTAAAATGATTTTAGTAATTTATTTATAAAATATAAGAGAGAGAGAGAGAGATGAGAAGTAGAGAGATGAGAAGAGGGTAGAGTAAGAGATCTAGCTTAAATAACTAGACTATGTACCCAATCCCTGACTTTACTCTGGCAGGGCTCCAGAGGTCCCAGCCAGAGAGCCTAAAAATCAATTAACAAGGAGTTAGCCATGAGGGCTTCTCCCAATCAAGCAAGCCTCTGGAAGGCTAGTACCTTCAAGGAGGCTAAGTCAGTTTTCTTCACTCACCAGTTCTAAGGGAAAGATTTAAGAACAGTCTCACCAAGGTCTCAGAGTCCCAGATCTCAGGTCCAGGAAGCAGTGTCCCCAACTTGAGCTCCAACTCCAGGAAAATGAACAAGAACTGCCCCACAGGAAGTTGTCACTTCCTTTTAAAGGCACTTCTTTTTCATCACTTCCTGTGTCTTCCTCTTAGTTTACATGTCCAATCACAACACACGCTTTGCTTAGGACTGCCCATAGTCAGTCAATTCTAATTAGTCACCCACTCTTACACACGTGGGTTACAGACTTCCCAAGTTGTGAATTAAAGGTGATGTTTTCATCTTTGGTGATTAAAACTAAAGATAGGCAGGGTAGATTTAATCTCATTATCACAATAGGTAGTGGAGAGATACACCAAGGGCAGATATGAACATGGAAAGACAATCATCCAAGAGAAGGAACAACTTTCAAGAATATGACCATTGTGGTGTGAAGAGTACCACACTTAAAAAAAGAAGTAGATCCTCAGGGGCCAGCTATGTGTCCCACTCAACAGAGATGTACCCAAAGAGGGGACTTTTGGTAGAAGAAGTTGTGAGTTACCCTTTTAATAACATTATGCTCCTAATCCATTCTTCCATTAAATGCTGTGAATAGTTTTAGAAGAATGTGTCCCCAAATTATGGGGATGGTGGAGTAATATAGTTTATGAAAATTCTTACTTATCTTAGAAATTGCCTTTGTAAAAACCAATTGTCTACTGGCTGGTTATTAGAGAAACCCTAACTGGTGGGAGCTTAAAAGCCACATTATTAAGAGTAACCAACCAACCTACATTTTTACTCCTAGAACCTGAGATAGATACGCATGTGCAAGCAAATTTGAGGGAAAAGATCATATATCTTTCCAAGGAAATAGCTATGTAGTGAGAAAGTTTTCATTCATTTTGTCATACAACTGTCCAGAAAATATTGCTCAGAGGAGTAGGAACAAGTTAGTTGTAGGGAAATTAAATCAGCATTTTATCTTTTACAGGTGAATTTTTTTTGGTCTTTTCTTTGTATGTTCTGAATCTGTGTAACAATGGGTGGACTTTTAAGAAGAGGGTGCTATATTCATAAAATCAGCTTTCTGACTTTTACTCAGGCATAATATATCATAAATTGTCGGGGGTGGGGTTAAATCATAGAAAACTCTCCTCAGATCCAAAAAGAAGAAATCTAGAGGATATTTCAATTAGAAAGAACACAATAAAGAATTAATACCTCACAACACATTAGATGTGATGAGAGTGATTTACTATTTGTTTGTTTTTTTTTATATAAGTATGTTCAGTTTCTATCCATTATGACATGCTGCCTCATAGAAGCAAGAATTAGAGTTGGAAAACTTTTCGATTCCCTCCACCTTAAACTCTTGTCCACTCCAGCTTCTTCATCTTAATGATGTGGAAATTGAGACCTAAGGAGGTTAAGTGGCTTGCCTGAGGTCACATGGGCAATAAATGTTAGATTGTCTTCAATTCAGGAGGACCTAGGTTTCAGCTCTTATGCTAATACTAATACTTAGGAAAGCACTTAATCCTGGATATCTCAGACATAGACATTATCCTTTACGTAAATAAAGTCATAAGAATTATCTATTAAAATAAAAGAATTGACATCCATATTAATGGAAGAAATTTCCATGATGAGATTTCCCCAAAAATTAGAAAAAAAAAAAAAACTAGCTTCTTCATAAATTGGCCCAAGTTCAAGTTACTGCCTGACTTTAATATTTTTTTTTAAGTTCCAGGACTTTTTAAATTCTTTTTTTTTCACTTCCAGATTCTCTCCCTCTCTTCTCCTACCACATCACACACCCAATAAAAAAGGCAAGAAAAATAAAACCTATTCTAAATGTGTATATAGACATGTATACAAGATAATTTCCATACTTGTCATGTTTACTAACTGACTTTAAAATAAAATAAATGAAAACAATGCCCAAGTTCTTATAAGAGAGTAGTTGTGAGAATACAATGGAAAAAGCATTCAGGAAATGATACTATATTTAATCAAATTATTCACAAAGCCATCAGTATTCAAAGGAAGTACTCTGAAGAGACATACATTTTCTGTAAGAGGGCAGGTGAAACTGTTAGGGTAAAGTGAACTCTTAAGAGCTCCACTTTCAGAGAGTGTTTATCTTTAGTAGAGGGATCAGGAAGTTGGCAAATACAGACATGATTCATCTGGCAAAGACCAGGTTTCCCAGTGACCAGAGCTGATAAAAAGTGGGAGTGAGATACCCTTAAACAATCATATGTTGCAAAATTATCCCTTTGAATTCATACTTAGCTATATCAAAATCTCTGATGGTATAATATGACTGGAACTCTAGGCAGACTTTATATGGTATATATTTGAAAAACAGTTTTCTAAAGACCAAAAAAGGTGGGAGCTCTCTAGTATGAGATAAACTGTCTGTCTGTGATTCAGTGCTTCATAGACACAGATACCCTAATTAAATCAAGAATATTGGATCTGCTTTGGTCCCTAGGGCTAAGTAGGTAATCCTATTTGCTGACTATCATCCCAGTGTGGACCTTTAGGTACCAGCTGCTACTCCACTCAGAAATTTCTCTTGATTCATTTGGTAAATAGCTTTAAGGTACACAATGAAAATGGTGTGTGTGTGTGTGTGTGTGTGTGTGTGTGTGTGTGTGTGTGTGTGTGTGTGTTTTGGGAAGGGACTTAATTTGTTTCACATACTGAAAACAGAAGGAAAAGACCATATACTTCATTTTATTTTTAAAAACCTCTATCTTCTGTATTAGTACTAATACAGCGTATTGGTTGCAAAGCAGAAGAGTTGTAAGGACAAGATGATTGGGATTAAGAGACTTGCCCAGGGTCACATAGTTAGAAAGTGTCTAAGGTCAAATTTGAACCTGCCTCCAAGCCTGGTTCCCTCTCTAACTGAGCCATACTACTTCTTTTAAAATATCCGTTCATGGGGCAGCTAGGTGTCTCAGTGGATAGAGCACCAAGCCTAGAGACATGGGGTACTAAGGTCAAATCTTCCTAGCTATGAGACCAGGGGCAAGTCATATAACCACCATTGCTTAGCCCTTACTGCTCTGGGTTTGGAACAGATATGTAGTAGCAATTTGAAGACAAAAGGTAAGGATTTAAAAAAAGACCTAGATTTCACTTTTTGGTCTCTAATGAAGCTTCTCTATCATTTATTGATCATGCTGCCAGAATTCTAGCCATTGAACTCACCTCCCTCCTACCTGAAACCTGGATTAAATGTCTGGGAAATTATGTTCTTCCTGGGAACCTTTGACTTTATTTTGTACTAAATCAGAACCCAACAACATTTCCTCCACTATATCCACACCATGCCACCCAACCTTGCAGTTCTTCTTTATTTGATATCTCTTTTCTTACTAAAATTAAAGTTCCTTGGGAGAAGGGATGGTACTGATTGATTGCATTTGTATACCAGTGCCTAACATACAGTAAGTGCTCTCTATGCCTTTGTCTATACTTCATACTCTATATTCCCCTCCATTTCCATCTCCATCCCCGCCTCTACCTCCATCATCTATATCTATACCTATTTATCAGTCTTCTACAGGCAGTAGCAAATTATGGACTAATAATAATTATTCAGAGCACTGAAAGTATTGAGTGAGCACCACTTTTGTCTATTCACACACTCACATGCACACACATACACACACCCCACTTCCAACCACATGGAGTTATCTTGAAGAGTGTCTTGAAGAGAAGCAGAATACACATCTCTGTTTTTTTAAGAGGTTTTTCCTCTTAAAAAAAAGACTTTTATTCTTGCCAGGAGAGGAAGTAGGAAGATGAGGCCAGAGGCCACTCTGTTCTCTTCAGAAAGAGGGGTTATGGGGCTTTGCTCTCTTAAATATTATTAGTCTAGGGGATATGATGAGGTTCAATATAATTTCTGGTTACTATGTCATTATTGGGGGAAGGAGGAAAGTAACCTTTAAATCCAAGTCTTGATTCCCTTCCCATCAAATATTAGTTCTATAATGAACATACAAAGTGAAGCCAAAGAAACTCATTGATCTAATACCCACTGAAATGTACCCAAGAAGTGGTGAAGACACATCAGGATGGAGAGTCCATCACTTCCCAAAAAATGATCATTCCATTTTTAAACAATTCTAATTATTAGGAAGTTTTTCCTGACTTCAATCCTAAATTTACCTCTTTATAATGTCCAATCTCTGGTTCTGTCCTGTTGGTCCAAACTAAGTCTAATCCTTCCTTCCATGACAGTCCTTTAAATATTTAAAGACAAAGCTATCCTGTTTCCCCTGAGCCTTCTTTTTCTAGCGTAAACTTTCCAGGTTCCTTTAGCCTAGCTTCATATGCCATTAATTCAAGACATCCTATTCATCATCCTATTTATCTAAATTATCAATGTCCTTCTCATACTCCAGTGCCTGGAACTGAATAACATTCCAAATGAAGTCTGACAAGGCCAGAGTACGATAGGATTCTTATTCCTATTCCTGTTCCTGGAAGCTTTGCCGTTATTAATGAAGCTTAATTTTTGTTTTTTATTGTGTTATAGCCATATTACACTAATAACTAATACTAAGCTTATAGCTTTTTAAAAAAAAGATATTTTTTTCAGATCTGCTTCTTCACCATCTTATACTTATGAAGTTGATCTTTTTGTCTCTGAGTGCAAGACAACACTTATCCTTATTGAATTACATCTTATTAGATTCAAAAGAGAGAATAACAAATTTGGAACATAACTATACTTAAAGAGAGGAAAATTTGCCAGAAGACGAACCAAAGGAAATGCTTCAGAAGAATCTGTGACTTCTAAACAAATCAAAAGTACTGACTTGAAAGACAGGATGAGTTAACTTAAGGATCCTAAGTCTCACAGAAGAACGTGATAAGTTAAAAAAAAAAAAACAAACCTGAATACTATAATGTAGGAATTCCCTCCCCCATCCCCCGCTATATAGAATATTTAATAATAGACAACAAAGCATTGAATCTACTGATCACCACCAAAGAAAACTTGGGAAGGTGGGTGGGGCAGTTGTATAGGACTTTGCCAAACAAAGAATTTTATTTGATCCTGTATGGGATAGAGAGACACTAAAGTAGACTGAGTAGGAGTGAGATGGTTAGATCTGAGCTTTAAGATGATTTGACAGTTGGATATAGGATGGACTAGAATAGAGAAAGTAATCAAATTGCTGTCCTTTACTTCTTTTCTGCCAAATTTTCTTCCATTTCTTTATTTTTGAGTGCCAAATTTTTCATTCCAATGTTTTGGAGCCTGTAATTATTTGGAGAGGTCCACTATACACTGTTATTTGTCTTCCTTAATTCTACATATTAAACTTGTATTCTGACCTAATTTCTGTCCTATTTTCTTTTAAAAGTTTTGTTTTTCTTTTGAGCCATTCTGGTTTTTCTTATTATTATTTAATGTTCTCTAGTGAGTACACAGAATTCTTTATTGTCTAAAGAGATTTTTGGTTCATTTTCCTTAATAGTGTAATATTTATTCAATATGTTAAGGTCTTTTTATGAACTCAATTAACTTTTCAGTCTTTCTTTGAATCTTATTTTTGGTTTATCCGCCTAGAAACTAGTCTTAGATTTCTAGATATGAAATCACACACAGACTTCTCCCTCCTCTCCTCCTTAGATTGAGAGCTCTGAACACTCATCTGTTTCCCTGCTTAGAGTAAATTCCATGAAGAGAAGACTAATTCCAGCTGGGTTTCCAGTCATTTCATTTGGCACAGCATTCCATTCCCTTTTATCCTGTTCTGTTCTGTTTGTGTTCTGCTCCTTTCCATCCAGCAGGTACATTCTGTTTTCCTTCATGTAACTGCAAAATCAATGTTTTCTACTTTTCATGGTGGAAGTAGTATTTCAAACTTACTATCGGGAGCACCAGTCAAGGACCCCAACAACTGAATCTTGTTTAAAATGCAAATCAGTAAGGTTTATTATGCTGGTAAGTAGAAATTGTAAGTATGTTTTTGATGTTATCACATAACATTTTTACCTAGTGCAGTATTGTTTTCTTTTAATTTTGTGAGTTTAGGTCCAACTTCTCTAGGTTTGACACCTATCTTTGCTTTTTAGCTATTAAGTTGGGGAGACGTACAGAAAGTAGCTATCTTGCTATCTTGCCTGTCACATTTATACTCTTTTTTAATGAGTACAGGAAAGGAAATGGAGAAAAACATACAAATAAATTAGAAATATTCTCAGTAAGCATTCTTCAAATAAATATATTCTCACTCTCCTCTTCCCCAACATAATCAGTAGAGGAAGATTCCCCAAGGTTGTCCTACCTAGACCTTTGCCTATTGGAGGAAAAACTAATATCTTAAAGACCACAAGATCCCATAGCTCATAATGCTTGATTAAGGGGAAAGAATGTTCTGAGTATGGAGCCTGGTCAGAGTTATCAGAGTCAGAGGGAATTATGTTCTTGCAGTATCTGGAAAAAGATAATTCAAATTCAGAAGATAATTTAATATACAATTCACCAGTTCTGGGAACCATGGCTACATCTACTCCCTTACAAAATGCAGTGATATCATTATCAAGAACACTATGGTCATCAGTGATAACTTGTACATCAATCCTGACAAGCACTTTGTCATACCAGTAGATATTAATACCTTTCTGAAAGGACACTTTTGTGGCCAATCACTCCATACCTTTTCATTGGTTGTCCCTCATTCCTGAAATGATCTCAATTCCCTCAATTCTACCTTTTGGCTTCCTTTGCTTTCTTCAAGACTAATCCAACCTCTTAGAATAGTCTTTCATGGTACTCCTCCTCACTCTAACTTTTATTGCTATGCCTTTCTTCTGAAATTACCTCCCATTTATATTATATATGTATACATAAATACATACATATATATATACATATATACTATGTACTTACTACATAGTTATTTGCATATTGTCTCTATATTGGAATGTGATATAGTTGACAGCAAAGACAATTTTTTAAATTTCTTTATACTTCCAGTGCTTAGCATGGTGCTTGGAACATAGTAAGTGCTATGTAAATATTAATTATTATGTGTTTTTGTTATTTTTCCTATTAAAATATAAACTCCTCATGAATAAAGATTGTTCTATTCATTGTATTTGGATTCCTATTGCCTTATGTAACCAGCAAAAGATAAATGATTGAGGAAACAAAATTTGATCTTCTGAGTATATCAATTTATTAATCAATACATACCAATTGCTCAACAAATTGGGACCAAGACCCTTCTTTAGTTTAGGACTCCAAATACAGGGATAGACATACTTTTATATGTTAAAAACAATGCAATATTAGGTAATCTGATTTCTAATTGGATGAAAGATTAGGGACTTTCCCAAGTTGAGGTGAAGAGAATAAACAGGAGCAATTCCTTGAATTTAGGAAAAGAGGTGTCCCTCTCCTCCCAAGTATCTTTTAAAATTAAAGGAATCTGGAAACAATAACTGATCAATTGATCAGTATAGGGTCATTTTTCAGATGAAATACAGAGATTGCTTGACATGTACATTTATGAAAAACTCCTTACCTCTTTCTTAAGATCTGACTGCATTTCTGGTCAATATTACCAAAATCCTTGGTTAAGAGTCTTTAAATAGTAGTCTAGTGATCTAGTTTCCTGGGCCCACAGGGCTGCATTCAAACAATACAATAAGGTTTTCTTCTAGTTTTTGCAATTGAATAATTTTTTCTCACCAGACAGAATTTGAAGTAAAGCCATAGTTGAATAGAAAGGGAACTAAGCTAGCTCCAAAATTTAATCACAAAATAGAGTCAATAAGGTTCACTCATTTCTCACAATTAACCACTTGCTATCCTCATCCTTTCAATTCCCTTACACTAGTAGAATGCCTGGTATTCTGGTCCCTAACTACTTATTGATTGATTTATTGAAGTGATAGAGTTGAGATTCACATCTAGATTCTCTACTTCGAAATCTCCATAATGCTCTATTTCTAGGATGCCATATATGTGACTTTCTCCCCACATTGGAAAACAAAAGGGGGCATCACTTTTTTCCTGCAGAACCACATACATTAGGAAAGCAAGCAACATGGCATTCAACTCACAAATTTTTTGTCATCTAAGAGTTTAATGTTTGAAGAATTATTCTCCAAGATCTGCATCACCCTCACAATTCCCTCCAAAGTGACAGATGAGGAGGTACCTCCATGGCGATACTGGAAAAAACTTATAAAGTCAAGTCACTTATGCCTCAGGTCCCCTTGTGCCTCCAAGAGAATACATTTACCAAAATAGATTAGTAAATATGTTTCCCATGAAGCTTAAGGTTTCAAAGGATAGGTTTGGTGGCAGAGGACTGAGATTTTAAATTTTTACAGGACATCATACTTGTGGTAAGATCTAGAAGTAGAAATATTAAAGGGACAAGTAACTAGTCCCAAGTCATAAAACTGACAAAAAAGTGCACCTGAAGATTGACTAGATCAGCAAGTTCATGACCAAGTTACAAGAGGGTGAACTAGCCAAGTGCAAAAATTGCAAGATGCTATTTCATCTCCATTTTACAGGTGATAAAGCTGAGGCAAATTAAGGTTCAGTAACTTGCCCACAGTTACACATCATGTAAATGTCTGAGACCAGATTTCAACCCACATCTTCCTGACACCAGCTCCAAGATCTTATCCTCTCTGCTATCTATTAAAGAATGAATTTTTAAAAATATATATAAATTATACTTAATAGCTATGTAACCTTAGGCAAGTCACTTTATCTTGAGATCTATTTATAATTTCTGGTAAGGACAGCTTAGTTGATAAGAAAGTAATGGGACATGGGAGACGATCTTGACTGTTAACTCATAGCTGCTTCTCCGAAGTGCCATTGAGTCACAAATTTATTATATATGAAAATTCAAACTCCCTTTCACCCACAAGCACAGAGAGAGTTTTACAGTTTTATAGACATTGCAATTAGTTTAGACACCATACAAAAACCTCAGAAACTTCAAGGTGAAGATAAGAGTACAAAGTTGGATTGTAGCTGCCTCATCATCAGTTCAGTCTGGGAATATTTTGCAGGGTCGGGAAGTCCCTGAATTTTTCAGCCTTGAATGTCTAAAACCACTTTTTGAGATCTAGCAGCTGCATTCCTGACCAAAGGGGAGAATGTTAACCTCTTGACTTCTGGTTTGGTAAGAGCTTAAAGCTTTCCAATAAGGAAAGGTATGGATCAGAAAAGGAGTCAAAAGAGGAGTCTCAGATTTTTATCTATTTGAGACTGTTTCTCTTATTGGCTTCCCACAACTTTATTTATTTGATCAATGGTTTTCTTCTGCAATTTTTGTTCATTTTCAGCTCTTTCTGACCCCATTTGAGGTTTTTTTGAGAAAGACATTGGAGTTGTTTGCCAACTCATTTTACATGTAAGGAAACTGAAGCAGATTTGGTTAAGTGACTTGCCCAGGATCACACAACTAGTAAGTATCTGAGATCAGATTTGAATTCAGGAAGATGAATCCTCCTGACTCCATGCCTGGTACTCTATCTACTGTGCCACCTACCTGCCCCCATTGATCAACAATATTCTTAAGGAACTGGGACATTTAAGGCAGCATTCTCTTCTAAATCTGTGTTCCTTAAAAACAGTTGTTTGGGAGGCAAAACTGTTCAGTACTTAAGATGCAATCCTGTATACTTAGAATTGAAAGGAATGGGGCAACATACATTACAGGTAAATGGACAGTCCTGCCATTCTGAGCAGAGGAGTCAACAGATAGAGAATTATAATGGTTTTAAAATGGAGTTTCATGAGATGATGAATGGACCACAGACCTAGAGCTAGAAAGGACCTTAAAGATAATCTAAATAGATGAAGAAACTGGGGCTTAGAACTGTTATATGACTTGCCTAACACTACAGAGCTAGGAAGTAGAGCTAGAATTCAAACCCAGGTCCTCTGAATTAAAATTCTATGTACTTTCCACTAAAGAATTCTACTTCTTTGGGCATCCTTATAGAATATGAAATGCTGTGATACCAAATGCTTAACAATAGGTAAGACCCTGATGGAATATCTGAACACATTTATGTAAATATATATATATGTACATATATATATAAATCTATAAACACATACATGTATGTATGTATAGACACCCACATGTATCTCCTGTGGGGATGAAAAATGGTCTTGATGAAGATTCTAAAATAAAGACTCAGTGATGTTCTTTAGGACTACAAAACAAGGCACTTTGCCCTTAAAAGGTTTGATGAACTTTGCCATTTATTTAAATATAAGACTGCACCAGAAAGTGTAGGTGGCAGGAACATAAATAAAGAACTTTGAAGAAGGAAGAGACAGGCAACCAAGTCCATGTAGTTGGATAGGAAAAGGGAACCCATGGAGAGGCAACAGTGAAAAGTGACACTGCGGATCAAACAATGTTATTATATCCTTGGGGGATAGTAATATTGGACCTTGCTAGGTCTGTGGACTATTTGTGTAGCTAGTATACACTTACCTCAAAGGAAGATCTGAGCAATGGCTGGTCTCTAGAATGGTCCAACAAAAATCTCAGAGTTAGAAAAAATTTAAAAGATTAACTAATCCAGGCTATACAGGATACCTGATATGTGACAAGTAGTTATCTAGTTTTTGTTAGAAGACTTTTAATGAAGAAATACCTATCCCAAATAAGGAAAAAAACAGATCAACATCCTTCTACTTATAAAAAGGATTGCATTCACAGGTTAATGTTAGTAGGAGGGCTGAATAGATCTTAGCCAAAAATATGGGGGATCTGTTTTCTCCAATAATATTTAGCTGCCTGTGAGAAGGCATGAAGGATCAATAATATGAAAAATGCGGGTCCAGGAAACATTTAAAGAAGCTGACCATATCTCCCTCTTCAGTGTTTAAACTATAGGTAGTATGTCCAATGTTCTAATATAGAATTTATGAATAGATGAGATTAAAAGCAAATTAAGACAGAAATGGATCATTTTGATTACACTAAATTAAAAAAGGTTTTGTAAAAACAAAACTGATTTAGCCAGGATTAAAAGGAAAGCAGAAAAATAGAGAAAATTTTCATAGACAATTTATCAGATAAAGGTTTTTCATATCTAAAAATATGGAAAACTTTGTCAAATTTATAAGAAAATGAGCTGTTCCCCAATTGATAAATTGTCAAAAGATATGAATAGTCAATTATTGGATGAAGAAATCAAAGCTATAATTAACCATATAAAATGCTCTAATTATTTATTATAGAAATCCAAATCAAAACATTTATGGGATATCAAGCAAAATAACAAATGTTGGAGGAGATGTATAAAAATGGGGACACTAATACAATGTTGGTGGAACTGTGAACTGATAAACTTTTGGAGAAGATTCTGGAATTATTCACAGTTATAAAACTGTGTATATTTTTTGACCCAATAATACCACCATTAGGTTTGTTTCCTAAGGTCATCAGGAAAAAAGGAAAATAATCCAAATGTTCTAAAATATTTATAGAAGCTCTTTTTGTGGTGACAAAGAACCAGAAATACAGGAGATGCTTATCAATTGGGGCTTGGTTAAATAAATTGTGGCATATGATTGTGATGGAATGCTACTGCACTGTAAAAAATGACAAACAGGTTAATGTTTTTTAATGGAAAGACCTACATGAAATTATGAAGAGTGAAATGATCAAAACCAAGAAAATATTACATAGAGCCACATAAAAATTGTTTGAAGAATGACTTGTCTATGTTCACCTCCAGAGAAAGAACTGATAAGAAATAAGGAAAACATAGTTTTATAAAGACATATAATTTTTTGTCATATGATGCCTTCCCTAGGGCAAAGAAGGGAAAAATGGAGATATCTGAGATTTTAATGTAACAAACAAATAAACAAATTAAAAATAAAAATAAAAATAAACTATAGGTAGTTCCTCCTCCAGTATAATGTGATTGAGCCAGTTCTTGTCCCACTTTCCCACAAGAAGCAGCAAAAGAATATAACCCTTCAAGAAAGGATAATGTTAGATATTGGAAACGCAAGGAAGAGAGAAAGAGCTGTGTTCCTGAAGCAAGGGGGTACAGAGATGTTTTTGGTTTCCTGAGTCTATTTAAGAGCTTTAAGAAGCAGCTTCAAGGACAGTATTGGTGACTGCTCAGAGGTTAGAAAATGTCTTGAGAATGTTGAAGGAAAGATAAAGGACACAGTGCTATAGAACATAAGGTCTATATGAACATTTATAAGAACTTTCTGATAATTTCAAGTAGTGGCTTGGGTGAGAGATATCTGTGTATCTGACATTTGTGGACCAACTTAGTTTGGTTTAAACTGACTAATCATCAAATTTCCTGCAGGACTACACATTTCTTGACCACAAAAACTCATAAGACCATCTACTAAGGTACAGACAGGTTATTATTTGCATTGGTAGGAATTGAGAGGAATTAGAACTGGAAAGTGAATCATCTGGTCCAAATCTGTCATTTTATAGATCAGAGTCCCAGAGAGGTAAAGAATTGCCTATTATCACATAGGCAGTTAGTGGAAGAGCTGAGGATCCAACACTAGGTTTCTGGACTCCAAGTACAATGCTATTTTTTGTATATAATGCAGATCTCAAAGAACTAATGTAAATGTTCAAATGAATAGAAATGTGCTGCTCTGTACTGGGTGTCATAGAGAAATGCTATGTCTTTTTTTAAGGAAAAATATCATAAGGTTTCTATTGATAGTGAAGAAAGTGTATTTGTTTCTGAGAAATAGTCATATAAATGTGAGATAAAGAATCACAGAGATTTCAAACTCGAAGGGATCTTGGATCATAGAGTTCTATTCTATCCCCCAATGGAGGTTCTACAATTTGGTTCGAGTATGGAGGAAAGGTAATAAATAAGAATAAAACTGGGCAGCTGGGTAGCTCAGTGGAGTGAGAGTCAGGCCTAGAGACAGGAGGTCCTAGGTTCAAACCTGGCCTCAGCCACTTCCCAGCTGTGTGACCCTGGGCAGGTCACTTGACCCCCATTGCCCACCCTTACCACTCTTCCACCTATGAGACAATACACCGAAGTACAAGGGTTAAAAAAAAAAAAAGAATAAAACTATAAAAGCAGGGAGGCACCAGATTGTGGAAGATGTTTGGAAATACCAATTTGCATTTTATTTACTTATTTGTTTCTACATCCATTCATTTTTAGCTAAATTTTCTTCCTCTATGATTCCTCACTTTCCTCATATGATTATACTTCATAATATATATTTAGATTTTTTTTAGTCATGTCTAACTCTTCATGACTCCATTGAGGGTTTTCTTGGCAAAGATACTAAAGTGGTAAACCATTTCTTCTCTGGCTCATTTTATAAAAGGGGAAACAGAAGCAAACAGGGTTAAGTGATTTGCCCAGGGTCACACAGTTAATATGTATCTGAGGCCAGATTTAAACTCAGAAAGGTGAGTCTTCCTGACTCCAGGCCCAGCATAGTCAAGCACTAAGTCAACAAATAGCTGAATGGCACAATGGACAAAGCCCCAGGCCTGTAATCAAGAAAACCCAAGTTGAATTGTAGGATGTATAAAGGGGTCAAAAATGTAAGAAAATTAGAAAGAGAAAAAGAGTCTTCAAATGCCAGACAGAGAAGATTATATGTGATCCTGGAAACCATTGGAGCTTACTGATAATGGTACATAGTCAGATTTGTGGTTTAGGAAAATAACTTCGGCAGCTGAATAGGAGATGGATCAGAATACAGAGGGATTTGAGGCTAGGAAATCAGTTAGAAAGTTTTTGGTGGGCCAGATAAGCAGCTAAAAGTCCTGAATTAGGGTTGCGGCTACTTAAATAGAGAGGAATACACATAAGAGACAGTGAAAAAATAGATATGACAATATTTGGCAACAGATTGGCTATGTGGGATGAGTGAGAGCAGGAATTTGATGATGACATTGAGAGTACAAGTCTGAATAAATGGGAGGATGGTGATGTCCTTAATTGTTCTTGATATTGCGAACAGAAAAGCTCAGAACAGAGGTTGTTTTATGAGAGGTGGGATGCTGGGGAGTTAACAAATTCCATTTTGGACACACTGAGTTGATATTTAGTAGACATTTGGTGATGTAGGATTGGAGCTCGGGAGATAAGAGTTTCTTGTCTCAGTGGATATATCCTGCTTCTTTTCAATGAGGTATTCCCATGCAAAGTCATATTCCAGTTATGAATTTCATCCAACAAAATCTTTGTGACCCTTGTTAGTTCAAATTCCTTTTTTTTAGATTTTTATTTCTAGTTCATTTTGTTTATTAAAGAAACTTTTGACACATGTATGGAACATTTGTGGTTCTGAGTTTTACTACTGGTCCTTCTTGAATGTTATATCCTGTTAATTTCTGGATGCCATAGTTACTTAATTTTTTATTGTTTCTATTCTTTATGGTATCTAATTTGATGAATAAGCATAGGTAGTGCTTTCCCCACTTTCATTTTAAAGTCCAAATCCAATGGTCTTCAATTTATTTGAAATCTATGCAGCTTTTGTTTAGGTTTTCTACCTTAAATCTTCTTGCTTGTTTTATACTCTCAGCTCGAATCTCAAAATTCTATCCTATGGACTGCTCTCATCTGTGCTCCTTCACTTCCATGCATTAGAGTAAGTGGTTTCCTAGCCCTGGAATAGCTCCCCTCTTCTCCCAATCCCCATTTTGAATTAATTAATTCAGCAACAAACATTTAAATACATCCTGTGAGCAAGGCACTTTGCCAGAGCCTGGGAATAAAAAGTTAAAAAACCAAAACAGTTCTGGTCCTCAAGTTGCTTACATTCTGTTGGAGGTGGGGGTTGGATACAGGAAACTCAGAGATAAGTAAAAGCAAAGTAATTGGGTTGAAGGGAGAGCATTAATGCCTAGGGATTACCACAAGCTTTGTGTAGGGAAGTGACATGCAAGTCAGAGAGAGGAGAGAGCTTGTGCAATGGTATGGCAGACAGGAGAATATATTATGTGCTATATGACCTTGGGCAAATTGCCTAACCTTGTTTGTCCTAGTTTCCTCATCTATAACATGAGCTGGAAAAGGAAATGACAAACTACTTCAATTGTTTTTGGACTAAGGAGTCAGAGTATTTTTTTTCCTTCTAAATCTTTTACCATCTTAGAATCAAATTTATGTAGTGATCTGAAGGTAAAAGAGTGGTAAGGGCTAGGCAGTTCTGGGAGGGGTTTGAGTGTTGTTCAGTGACTTGATCTGGGTCACGCAGTTAGAAAGTGTCTGAAGTCACATTTGAACTTAAGACTTTCTCTCTCTAGGCCTGAATCTCAATCTACTGAGCCTCCTAATTGCCTTGGGGAGTCAGAGATTGAGAAATGTCTGAAAAGATCATCTGCTGACAGATTATGAAAGTCTTCAAATGATAAACAGAGAAGTTTCTATTTTATCCTAAAGGCCATAGATAATCACTGAAGGTTTTGCGGTAGGGCTGTGAAATCTTTAAAGCCCAAATAAAATGTTACCACTTTTTTATACCTTTCCCTAATAGAAATGACCTTTCCTCTCCAATTTCCTACAGAATTTTGTTTTGCTCCCACAAGGAACATTTGCCACATGATATTGCATGTTACAATTGTTGCCCTAGAGTCTAGGGCCTAGACTCAAGATCTGAGATCTAAACTCACATGTGAGACAGGTTCAAACTTTAGGGCCGGTCCCTCAAAAGTAACTCCCATTAAATATAAAAGAATGATATTATAAGTAAATTAGGGGAACATAGAATAGTTTATTTGTCAGATCTATGGATAAGGGAAGAATTTATGACCAAACAAGAGATAGAGAACATTTCAAGATGTAAAATTGATAATTTTCATTATATTAAATTTTAAAAAGTTTTGTACAAACAAAACCAATGCAACTCAAGTTAAAAGGGAAATAGGAGAAAATTTTTAAACAAATTTCTCTGATAAAGGTCTCATTTCTCCACTATATAAAGAACTAAGTCAAATGTGTAAAAATTCAATCATTCCCCAATTTATAAATAGTCAAAGTATATGAATAGGCAGTTTTCAGATGAAGAAACCAAAACTATCAATAATCATATGAAAAAATGTTCTAAATCACTCTTGATTAAAGAAATACAAATTAAAACAACTCATAGTATGACAGTAAAGGGAGATAAATGTTGGAGGGGATGTGGCAAAATTGGGACATTAAAACATTTCTGGTAGAGTTGTGAACTTATCGAATCAATCTGGAGGGCAATTTGGAATTATACCCAAAGGGCTCTAAAAGAATGTATACCCTTTGATTCAATAATATCATGAATAGGTCTATATCCTAAAGAGATAAAAAAACTGGGAAAGGACCTGTTTGTACAAAAATATGTATAGCTGCTCTCTTTGAGATGACAAAGAATCAGAAACTAAATGGATGCCCCTCAGTTGTCTGAACAAATTGTGGTATAGGATGGTGATGGAATACTATTGTGCTATAAGACCTAAATAAATTGATGTAGAATGAAATACACAGAACCAGGAAAACACTACACACAGTTACTGAAATATTGTGGAATGATCAAATGTGATAGACTTGGTTACTAATAGCAATGCAATGATCCAGAACCATTCTGAGGGACTTATAAAAAAGAATGCTATCCACCTCTAAAAAAAGAACTGTTGGAGTAAGAATGCAGATGGAAGCATATGGTTTATCACTTGTTTTTTTGGGCTTATGTTTTAGGGTTTTATAAGATTATTCACTTATAAAAATTAATAATATGGAAGCATGTTTTTTTCATGATAATACAAGTATAACCCAGTGGAACTGCTTGCCAGTTCTAGGGAAGAAGGGAGAAAGACAATTTGGATTATATAACTTCAGAAAACATATGTGAAAATTCATCATTAACATTTTTTAAAAGTTAAAAAAACTCCCAAACAGCTCAGCCTTAACTTCTGGCCTTATACTCTGGGAACCCACAAGAACAACCGATTACTCTATATGGGTCCTGTTACCTGTTTCACCAGCAAAACAGCAAAAAACAATTGCTTAAAACAGCTTAAGAAGGAATAGGTGTATTAATTACTGGAAGAAAACTCACCCCCCCCCAAATGCAAAAGAAGTCTTTTCTCTCATTTGCAGTCTTCCCTGAGGCTGGCCAAGGTCCAACAGTTCCTTGAATAACTTAGTCCCTTCTCTCCAGAGCCTGCTTCCCACACTGCCACATGAAATGCCACAAATGTCTCTTAGTTGTAAGTCCCTCAGCACTTTTTCCACAGATGTGTGATCATTTTAGCTGATTGGTTCCAGTTCTACCAGTTGTTCATAGAAACAAGATAGAATTGCATAACTCCTTTTCTCAAGTATTTATGCACTAAGTGCAGAGAAAAGCCTCAAGGCTATGATACCCCAAAGAAGGCTTTACAGGACCCTGGAATTTTCAGGCATTCTTTATTATCTCCCACCCTAAAGGAGCTTCTTCAGGCTTCCCAGAGAAGATACACATTATATTATGTATTGTATTCCTCCCACTAACTTCTAGATAAGCAAAGATCATCCATAGACCTTTGTGTATCAAAGATGATACGTCCTGCTACAAAATTACTTATGTGTCATATAATGATAATAACAAATAATAACGGGCAGTTAGGTAGTACAGTGAATAGAGAGATGGGGCTGGAGTCAGGCAGACTCATCTTCCTGAGTTGAAATATGGCTTCAGACACTTATTAGCTTTGTGACCTTGGGCAAGTCTCTTAACTATATGTCTCAGTTCCTCATCTGTAAAATAAGCTGAAGAAGGAAATGACAAACCACTCTAGTATCTTTGCCAAAAGATATTCATATGGGGTCATGAAGAGTTATTCAGAACTGAAAAGTGATTAACAAGAACAACAATAACATTTAGATAGTACTTTTAATTTTGCAAAGTAGTTTGTATACATTAATTCAATATAGTTTTATAACAACTGAGATAGATGCTATTTTTATCCCCATTTAAAGATGAGGAAGCTGATTCTGAGATATACAGTGACTTGTAAGATCTCAAAGACTGATGAGTTCAGTTGAATCAGAAAAACATTTGGGGGAGGAGTAGGACACTATTTATTTATAACCAAGACATCCAAGGAATATAAATAATACTGCAATAAAAATATATACTTGAGGCAGGTAGGTAGCACTGTAAATAGTCTGGAGTTGGGAGGACCTTATCCTTGAATTCCTATTCTAGTCTTCCTGGGTTTTTTTCTCATTTTTGTTTTAATTTTGGAGCTCTTAAGACTTCTACTTTTTGGTTATGCATGTTCTCTTAATTCATGCATCTATTCCTCAAGAAGGCTATGCCTTTTTCTTCCAATTAAGGGACCTAATAACTAGTGAGTGCATATGGCTTACATCCTCCATTATATGTAACCTCCACATAGGCAAAAACTGTGCCTCAACTAAACATAATATGTACCACACACCCCCAGCATCTAACAGAGTATTCTTTAGGGAGCAGATGCTTAAGAAATATTTGTGGAATGATTTAACTTCACTAAGACCAAAGGCACTAAATGAGATATCAACAAATTTGTAACTCCAAGAGAGAGAAAGAGAAGAAAATCAAAAGAGGAAAATTGAAAGCACACAACATTTCTTCAAACTAAAGCAAGTGATCTTTTTTATTCAAATATATTTTATTTTCCCAATTACATATAATAACAATTTTCAACTTACATTCTCCAAAATTATAAGATCCAAATTGTCTCCCTCCCTCCCTCCCTTCCCCACTTTTGGAGATGGTAAGCAATTTGATCTGAATTATACATGTATTATTGTACAAAACATGCTCCCATATTGGTCACTGTTGTAAAATAATACTCATATAAAACTAAAACACCAAAATAAAACCACAAACAAACTCATGTGAAAAAATAGTGTGCTTTGATCTGCATCTAACTTGAACAGTTCTTTCTCTGGAGGTGGATAAGCATGCTTTGTCATACGTCCTTCAGAGTTGTCCTGGATCATTGTATTGGAAAGTAAGTGATCTTAAAGACATATGTCAGTAGACAATCTGAGAAGCATTGTTGTCATGGGAAAGTGTTATCAACAACAGAGAAGCAATCTAAATAGTTCATTTCAGAAAACCACACAAGAAAACTACTTGGAAGTATTTAAAACAGGTAAAATATAGATTGATAAACTCAGCAGGCTGCCACTAGAGACCAATACAAAGTTTAATTCATTCAGAAATATAATCTCCAAGAAATAGAAGAAAAATGTCTGGACTATTGCTGGGAGCCATCAAACCCACCCTGTTTGACATGGTCGCAGGTGGGATCCTGGGACTGAAAAGGGGCATAAGGTAAGGATGGAAAAACCCACTCAGATTCCCTTGCATGACTCCTCTCTCATACTAACACACTCTATTATTGAAATTATAATGATCAATAATACTACTTAACCACAGGAAATACAGAAGAACAGTAAAGGTTGTTACTAGAGGCTTTACAGACTCCCAGGAAAGTCCCACCCTTATATGTATAATACAGATATTCCCCTAAAAATCTCTTCATAACAATTTGGCAGATAGTGACTTAATGTTAAAGATTTTAAAACCTCAACAAAACTGTACTTGGATTTTTCACTTTCATATGCAGGAGCCTACATAATGGCAGGCCAGGGATGCTTCTAAGCTTCCCTAATCTCTGATCTGGAATATTAACACAGGAAGAACAATGAATGAAAAATAGAGAGTCTCCTTCCCTGGGAAAGCTAGTATGCCCCTCTCTACTGGGCTGTTTTGATAACCCTTTGGGTTAGCCAATACATCAAAGATACCTTTGAAAAACATTGAAAAATGATAGGCTTTTACTGGAATAAAACTTGGGTTAATTGTATCTTTTGAAATCTGATTGATTGTGTAGCTGGCTAGTATAATGAATAACTATTGATTAATTATGTAAAGGAATAAAGAATAATTATTCTTAGCTTAATTAGTTAAAATGTAATGCACCTTTATTCTCAGATAAAATGCATGTTCTGTACCTCACAGATGGATGGAGAAGCAATTTCTAGCCCAGCTACCCCCATGATGAACATTTCCTGCAAAACTTTGCATCTTTTGTTTAATCAAAGAGAATAGGATAATTATAGCATGTCAATCAAATGATTTTGTAATTTAGTGAAAGTTAATGTATGACTTATTCATTATCTCCAAGAAAATTTGTATGTTGAAAATGATATTCCATGCCAACCATATGTGTGATCTTTAAAGTATATAAAATAAAGACAGCCAAAGCTTGATCAGAGCAATCTCTGTGATGCCTGGCTGAAACTTTGGTGGTCTTTCATTTTCCTTCTTCTCCTGCCAATGCCAAGGGATTCCTTTTCTTATGGGAGCTGGTCTCCCACAGACTATATTCTAAAAAGCAAAGGAAAATAATTTTTAGACTTTCAAAATAACACATACTATGCAATTGGTTATAATAGTTTATTTAAAAAAGATGAATTCTCAGCATAATTAAGTAATGTGACTCATTTCCAAAGAAGAAATGGCAGCTAGGTGGCTCAATAAATAATCAGTCAATATACTTTTATTAAGTGCCTACTGTATGCCAGGAATTTTGCTATGTTCTCAGGAGAAAAAAGAAGCAAAAGGCAACCTTTGATCTCAAGGAGTTCACAATCTAAGGGGGAGACAATAAGAAACATATATGTACATAAGTTATGAAAAGTAGGAAATAATAGAGGGAAGGCACTAGAATGAAGAAGTTTTGAGAAAGTTTTCCTGTAGAAGACAGGATTTTAGTTGGGACATAAAAAGAGGCCAATGAGAAGAGATGATTAGAGAGAGTATTTTAGGCATAGGGGACAGTCAGAGAAAATGCCCAGGGGCGAGGTCAGTATCACTATATCAAAGAGTACATGACTAGACAGGTAGGAAGGGGCAAAGTATAAAGGGCTCTGAAAGCCATTTAGAGGGTTTTATATTTGATCTTAGAGGATATAGGGATCCACTAGAGTTTATTGGGTGGAGGAGTGTCATGATCAATTCTATGCTTTAGGAAAATCATTTTAGTGGCTGAATGGAGGGTGGATTGGAGAGGGGTGACAGGCAGGCAGATCCACCAACAGACTTGCAATAATTCAGGCACAAGATGATGAAGGCCTGCACTAAAGTGGTAGCAGTGTCAGAAGAAAAAACGGGGAATATTCAAGGTATGTTGTGAAGGCAAAATTGTCAGGCATTGGCAATAATAGCTTGAATGTGGAGGGTGAGAGTTAGTGAGAAGTCCAGGATGACACTTAAGTTGTAAGCCTGTGGGGCTGAGGGGATGTGTTGGCCCCTATATCCGTGATGGCAAACTTATGACATGCATGTCACGCATAGCCATTTTTGATGACATGTGGCCATGTGCAGCTGCATACAGAGAAGTATGGGACTGCATGCTGAGGATGAAACATTTAATGTAGTATAGACACTCTGTGCACTATAGATGACAATTCTACCTATATTAACTTACCTATTTCAGTTTATTAAAAACAGTTATATATTACAGTTACACATTTTTGTTATTTAAACTATAAATATCATGAAATTATGTTTTTTTTCTCAAAGTGACACACAGCCCAAGTTATGCTCTCAGTTTTTTGGCGAATTTTGACACAACAAGCTCAAAAGGTTGCCCATCACTGCCCTATGGTAGCAGAGAAAGTTGGAGTGGGATAGGATTTGGGGGAAGAATAATGAGTTAAGTTTTGAACATGTTTAGTTTAAGATGTCTACTTGACATCTAGTTTGAGATCTCTAAAACGCAGCTGGATATATGAGAATGGAGGTCAGAAGAGACAGAATGCTAGATAGTTACTATTTGTATAACCTTGGTGTAACAGACTGGATTTAAGCAAAGAAACCCAAGCAAAGCATGTACCTCTGAAGTGGAATTCAGAAGTCCAAGAAAAATCTTGAGGAAATAACCATTGAGGAGGGGCCAGAGTGAAGAGGAGAATTCTGTGGAAGATTTTCCAACTGTCACTACTCACTCAACCTTGGTTGGGTCAGGGAGGTGGGTGGTGAGGATCTTGGGAGAACTTGGGGAGGTTTTAGTGCATATCAGTGCTCTGGGTAATGGACAAAGTCTATTTTGGGCTCAAATGATTCCTAACATCTTCCTCTATCATCTCCACTAAAACCCTTCCATTTTGGGGAGCCCCCTCACAAATTATACCCCCAAAGGTTTCCCCAGTAGGAGGGGGCAGTGTGTAGCTGTGGTCCACATGTTCCAGTCAGGTGGGGGTCACCAGAGCACACCCCATCTATCATCAACACCCTCCTCTCTTACATTGGTAATTCTACTTGACTTCTTTTTCCCTTAGTTTTCTCAACTGTAAAATGAAGATAATAATAGCACCTATCTCTCAGAGTTGTGAAGATCTAATAAGATATTTGGAATTTATAAAATATTTAGCAATGCTTGCCACATAATAAGTGTTACATAAATATTACTACTACTTATTATTATTATTATATTACATATATATTATATTAAGTACAGAGTTCTGAAGGAAATTTCACATGGAAATGAGTAAAAACTAAAGAAACTGAAAACAAAACAAATCCATGAAAAGGCCAAGCTAGAATTCAATTTTTTTTCTGTTGCAAGAAGATGAGAATTTTAAAGGTCCTTTAAAAGGTTCACTTTTCCTGACAGCAAATGAGAGATTAAAGAGATCATAAACAGGTGAAGCCCATGAAAGTGGATCAGATAGCAACATTCAAGATGAGAGAAGGAATGGGGAGAGGAGACCAATGAATTATATTTTGCGATCCATTTTCTCTCTCAGTAAATGATTTTCATGAACTGATGTGGCCATAACACTTAAAACAACTGGTGGCCAAGACCTTTGGCAATGATCCTCTAAGCCTAGCTAGGTAAGTCCTTAGGTGACAAACATAAATACATCATTCACCCCTCCTTAGAGCAGCTTTTAGGTGATATAGCAGGCAGAGAGCTAGAGAGGAAGATGTGAATGCAAATTTCACCTCAGATTATTTGACTTAAAGTCACTTAAATGCTCTTCTTTTCATCAGTTTTTCCTCATCTATAAAATAGGGATAATCATTGCACCTACCTCACAAATTGTTGAGGATCAAATAAGGTTGTATATGTAAAATAGTTTGCAAATCCTATATAACTTCTAGCTATGATTATTATTTAGCAATTAGGTAATGCTGTGGTCCCGGAGTCAGGAAGACTCCTTTTCCCAAGTTGAAATCCAGTCTTAGACATTTGATAGCTGTGTGACCCTGGGTAAGTCTCTTAACCCCATTTGTGGCAGTTTCTATACCTATAAAAGTTAACTGGAGAAGGAAATGGAAAACTACACCAGTTTCTTTGCCAAGAAAACCCCAAAAGGGGTCTTGCAGAATCAGGCAAAACTGAAACAATTAAACATGATTCTTCTTATGTTAAACCTTTCCAGTTTGATAGGCTTTGCTAGAGTTTGTGTGTTGCTGATAGTTTATAAAAACCCTGGGTCATCCTGGTTCCATAACTAAGTATCAAAGAAGTTAAAAAGAAGACAAAACTGAACAAGTCTTCATAAATTTCATTGCACAATATATAGTGTTTGTTATCTTTGAAAACACAAAAAGTTACTAACTAAAACCTGTTTATATGAAGTTTTATAATGAGAAGCAAGCTATCTTCCTGGGGTTTAAAGTTAATATTTATCAAATACAAATTATTCTTTCTTACTTTGTATTCTGTCAGTTGTGGTCTGAAGACAGAAGGAAAGTTTCACAGTGTTTATAATTGGAACCATAAGAAAATATGTAAAAGGCTGAACCTGGACTCTGGAAGACCCAAGTTCAAATACAGCCAGTCTGAATATGTGTGACCCTGGGCAAGTTACTCAACCCATTTGCATCAATTTCTTCAACTATAAAATGATAAAAGGATAATAATAACACTCACTTTCCAGGATTGTTATAAGGATAAAATGAGTTAATGTAGGTAGAGTTCTTAGCACAATATTTGGCACATAATAGGTACTTGATAAATGCCTTTTCCTTTTCCCTTTCTCCTTCCCCTCCTCCTTTATACTATAAAGTTATATAATTACAATCACGCAATTACTTATTAAGTAACTAGTATGTGCCAGGCATTGTGCTAGCTACTAAGGATATAATTCAAACAATAAAACAGTTTTTATTCATAAAGTGCTCATGTCCTAAGGATATAAGGATACAAGGACATAAATACATACAAAGAAAGTGAAATACAAGATAGCTTGGGAAGGAGAGTATAGAAATTGAGTTGATATCAAGAAAGGATTTATGGTGCTTGAGCTATATCTTGAAGTAAGGTCTTCTATGATGTAGAAGTAAAGATGGAACACATTTCATGACAGAGGATGGAAAAGAGGCACCACAAAGTGGGGAAATGAAATGTTGTGGGTTAGGAAAAGGAAGAAAGCCAATTAGACTGGAACACAGAATGCAGATGAAAAAATAAAGGATGGAAATACAGGTTAGGCAAAGGGCTTTAAATCAAGAGTTTTCAATTTATCCTAGAGGCAATAGGTGCTTTGTTGTTGTTGTTGTTGTTGTTGTTGTTGTTGTTGTTGTTGCTGCTGCTGCTGCTGCTATCTAGGGAGAAGGGTGTCATATAGTCAAATCTGCCCTCCAGAAAAATGTTTTGGAGGTTGAAATGGAAATATTTGACCATTGATTGGATATATGCACTAAGAGAGAGGAGTCCAGAATAATGCCAGCATTATTTATTAAGGAAATTTGAAGGATGATGGTATCTTCAATAGAAACAAGGAGACTTGGTAGAGGGGAGTATTGGGGGGAAAGGTAGAGTTCAGTTTTAGACATGTTGAATTTCAGATGTTTCCAGGATATCATTTGAAATGTCTAACAGGCAATGGGGAGATGCAGGACTGAAACTCATCTAAGAGACTAAGCTTCTATCTATAATACCTATATTTATTTATTGCAGAAAGGAAATTGAAAAGAGTTTGAGGAGTGTGTGAGGAGAGGAAGTGAAGGCAGAAAATGTTGACAATGTTTTCAAGAAACTGTAGGCTAAGAAAGGGAGGAAAGATATTATAATAGCTTGGGGGAATGATGGCATCTAGTGAAGCTTTTTAAGGATAAGGAGATTGAGGTCCTATGAAATCTGGGTAAAAAATACATATAGTTGAGTAATTTAGCAGCCATAGTTTAAGCCTGCTTCTTACCAGTTTCAAACTCTTTCCCACCTCATACTTACCCTGTCAGTCTCCTTTTAACTTCAGGAGAATTATATTTGCACCAGAGGATGATTTATCTTTCTTGAAACCTTGATTGTAGCTCCAATCCAATAATCTTTTCAATAAGCTATCCCCCTTCCTGATTTCCCTTTTTCTAAACAACATTTCTCCCCATATTGTTCCTTTCCTTAATTCAATCCTTTAGTTATTAAGAATTTAGCAAGGGTCTACCTTGGAGAAGGGGTACAGTTACAATGCACATATAAATCAAGCTGTATGGTATTTCACTCCAGGGAGATACAAAAGATTAAATGACATGTTCCTTTCCCTCTAACTAATAGCTATAATCTAATTGGGAAAAGAGAGAGCCCCAAGCACCTAGGCCGACTATTTCCTTGTCATGAAAACACAAAGATGAAGTGTAAGGTTAAGACATTTAGTCTTAAACAGGTTGGATCTACTTTGTAAATTCAAACAAACAGGAAATGTTGCATTAGGCCAGAAGGTCAAATATTTAGGGAACAGTAACTTATTCAGCAGCTAGGTGACTTAGTTAATAGAGCATCAGGCAGGTCTGGAGACAGGAAGACCTGAATTCAAATCCAGTTTAGACACTTACTAGCTGTGTGACCCTGGGGAAGCCACTTAGCCTCTGTTTGAAACTTGGTTTCTTACTCTACTGAGGAAAGAAATGGCAAGCCTCTCCAAAATCTTTGCCAAGAAAATTTTACGGACAATGTGGTCCATGGAGTCAAAAAGAGTCAGATGCTGCTGAACATTAACAACCTATTTTTGGGGAGGCAACAGAGTTAGAGAGGATAAGCAAGCTACTGGGGGTACAAATTGAATTGGAAGAATTGACGAAGAGATAGAGAGCTTTTCTCCAGTTTCTTTCTAGAGTAGTATCTCTCTAAATCCTTACTAGACCTTTGAGGATGGCAGAAAAAACTATTTTAAGTAAGTAGGCTTTTGTATTCTGGTGAAGAAGAAAGAGAAAACCTCTGGGAGTCATTTTAAGTGAAAGGTCAAATCTCAAAAGAAGATTTGGATTTATAAATGCCAATCATTTTCAATTGAATTCAGCAAATTTTGAATCTTGTAATTTAACCTATAGTACTTTATAACTATATTGCATTCTTAAAGTTTTCACTATATCTTTTATCAATCCCAGAATACATTGTTTATGTAATGAGTTCTAAATACCATAATGATATCATCAATACAGATTCTCTGAAATGCTATTGCTTGCTTTTGGACTCCTCTGTTGAACTTATCTGTACTTTAGAGATTTCTAGTTAATCAAAAGTAATTTATTTAGTCAGACAACAAGCATTTAATAAATGTTTACTATGTGCCTGGCATTGTCCTAAGCACTAAGATATAATGGAGGAAAAGGGTTGCCCCCAAGAAGATTACATTATTATTATTATTATTATTATTATTATTATCTTTATCTTTATCTTAGAATCTTAGAATCAATACTGTATATTGGCTCCAGGGCATAAGAGTGATAAGAGCTAGGCAACTGGGGTTTAACTGACTTGGCAAGAATCACACAGCTAGGAAGTATCAGAGGCCACATTTGAACCCAGGACACTCCAATCTCTAGGCTTAGCTTTCAATGCACTGAGCCACCTCACTGCCCCCAAGAAGGTTATATTCCAAAGTGAGCCAACATGTAAATAACCAGGTATATAACAGATAAATACAGAGTCAATCAGAGGCCTCTTATATCTGGGGACATGGAGAACAGCCTCCTACAGAAGGGGGTATTTGAACTGAGTCTTAAAGGAAACCAGGGAAACCAAGAAGTAGAAATGAAGGGGGAGAAACATTCAAGGCATGGAGGACCAAGGCATGGAGAGAGTGTCCAGTGTGAAGAGAAACAAGCAGAACAAAGCTTCTAGATTGTAGTTTGCATGGAAAGAAGAAAAATATACGAAAAGGCAAGAAGGGGTGGGATTATGAAGAGCTTTACATATAAAATAGAGGAGTTCATATTTGATCCTGACTATAAAAGAGATCCACTGGAGCTCACCGAGCAAGGGGTTGACATAGACTGACCTATGTTTTAGAAAAACTATCTAGGCAGTTGCATGGAGCATGGATTAGAGTAGACACAGCAATTAGAAGATTAGGGTCTTCTAGGGTTAGGGGACAGGTTATAAGGACTTATTCCACTATGGTAGCTGAGCATACTGAAAGAAATATATAGGAGAGATGATGTGAAGATAGAAACCATAAACTTTTGCAATGGGTTGGATATGGGGTGTGTGTGTGGGGTGGTGGGTAGTAAATTCAAGTGAGACACCAAAAAAAGGCTTTGATCAAAAATGGGTGAATGGGGGGCAGCTGGGTAGCTCAGTGGATTGAGAGCCAGGCCTAGAGACGGGAGGTCCTAGGTTCAAATCCGGCCTCAGACACTTCCCAGCTGTGTGACCCTGGGCAAGTCACTTGACCCCCATTGCCTACCCTTACCAATCTTCCACCTATAAGTCAATGCACAGAAGTTAAGGGTTTAAAATTTAAAAAAAAAAAATGGGTGAATGGGAGGATTGTGGTGTCAACAATTACAGCGAAGTTTAGAAGGCGGCAATTTGAAGGAAAATAAATCTTTTTTTTAAAGGAGTTTTCTTTTCACAAATTTCAACATTTCAATATGTTATATGTCCCTTAAATACATGTGTATCACAAGAGGTTTGATTTCAGTTCTGGTTTTCAAATAACTTGATTCACTGAATTAGTTTGAATAATAATAAAGCCTTACATCATAGAGAGCATGTTATAATTTCCAAATCATTTTGACATAGATTATTTTTCTGAATATTATCTTTAGCAACTCTAAAATACTGAGTTCAATTTTGAAAATTATATTGTTAACCTGTAAATTGTGCACGTTATTATTTTTCTTGGTTCCTCCTATACTGCTAATGAGTTTATGATGCAGATTTCTACTTTAAGCACTTCCAGAATGAATGATTTCATTGATTTAGTCACTCTCTTTATGCTTGCAGAAGGCAGCCTCCTCTATCCTTTATTTGAACACTAAACATATTGATGCATCAAAAAAATCATTAGCTAGTACCTAATCTTGTGGTGATAAGGCACTTGGAATCCTCAGATGAAGATAGACATGGTCCATTGACAGCTCCAACCTCATTAGGGCCTTCCAGAGCTTGTAACACAGCCTTCAAGAACCCAGAATAACTTTTGGTGTCATAATGAGGCATCTAAGGAGGACTTGGTCAATAATGTAGGTTTATTCTTTCTCTTAAAGTTTAAATCAAAAAGAAATGTTAAAAATTGCATTTACATGTAATTGTAGAAAAATATTATTAAAAATAGTTTAAATTGGCAATTGTGGCACTGAATCCTGTCTTCCTAAGGAAGTTTTGCATATTTCCATTAGCTTTTATGCATTTATTCAATAAGCATTTATTAAGTGCCTGAGCATTGCCCCAGAAAAGAATGAGACACAAAATTTACAGAAGATTCAGTACAGTACTCACACTTATCAGAGTTCAGAGTTTAGTAGGGTTTAAGATACAAGTACAAATAAAGCACAATATCACAGTCCAGTGCTGTAAGTGGGCAAAACAGTGTTAGGTGAGGGTGAAGGGGGAAAATCTTTACTGACAGAGGGAATTAGGAAAGGCTACCTAGAGGAAGAGTTTGCATTTGTTTTTAAAGTTTGATTTCAACAACTGCATGACTAGAAGGATGGTGTGTTCCTTTAACAGAAATAGGGAATTTTAGAGGAGGAGTGGCTTTAGGGGGAAAGATAATGAGTTCTCTTTTGGACATGTTGAATTTGAGATACCTAAGGAACATCTAGTTTGTAATGGTCCAATAGGTCACTAGTCAAATGGGGCTCTCGTTCAGTAGCAAAATTAAGGCTGGATATATAAATCTGAACAGAAATATTAATTAAATCTATGGGGATTGGAGAAGTTACCAAGTGAAAATGTATCAGAGAGAAGAGAAGAGGACCCAAGACTGAGCCTTGGGGTACATCCAGAAAAAAAGGGTGCAATATGATTTATATATTCCGTAAAGGAAAGAATGAGGAGTGGCCAAATGGATAGAAGGAGATCCTAGAGAAAGCAGAGTCAAGACAACCCAGGGAAGAAAGAGTAAAATATCCAGGAGGAGAAGATGCTAAACAGAGATAGAGTATGTCGGAAGATCAAGAAGGATGAAAACTGAAAAAAGGATAACAGATTTATTTATTTTGAATTTAGCAATATTTTACTTTTTCCTAATTACATGTAAAAACAATTTTAGCATTTGTTTCCTAAAAGTTTAAGTTTCAAATTCTCTCCCTCCCTCCCCTCCTCACTCCTTGAAGTAGTAAGCAATTTTATAAAGGTTATATATGTGCTATCATGCAAAATATACTTTCATATTCATCATGTGGGAGGACACATGAAAAATAACAAAACCTACAAAGAAGATAAAGTGAAAAATGGTATACTTCAATTTGCATTCAGATTCCATCAGGTGTTTCTCTAGTGGTAGATGGCCTTTTTCATCACGAGACCTTTGGACTTGTCTTGGATCATTTTAATATTGAGAATAGCTAAGTCATTAAGAATGGATCATCATACAAAATTGATATTACTATATACAATATTCTCCCATTCTGCTCACTTTACTTTTTATCAGTTCATATAGGTAAAAGCTATCAGATTTCATAATAAAAGTATGATCACTGGTCACTTTTAAAAGAGCAGATTTGGTTGAGTCAAAGAAAAGAAAAAGGATGAGGACCAAGATGACAGGAAGGATAATCTGATTTCCATGATAACAGAGAAGTTCAGAAGAGGGGTGGACTTGGGGGGAGAGAGAATACAGTCAAAGTCTATCTATGCTTGCATACCTTGTGTTACTCATTCTTTTCCATTAAAAAATGAAGTGTGTGTGCGTGTATTGGAGGGTACTATTGGTGTAGGAGGTGGGTTTTCTCACTGGCTTCTGCCCCATATTGCATAGCCTCTCTCCTAAGACATGTGTGAGATGACAGAGAGAAGAGGGCAAGAAATGCTTGAGGATGGGATTAATGTTTTGCCTGCACAGGTACTCAAGACAATGTCAGGTTGAGTTATAACTGCCTTGGATGGGGATGTAGTCATAGAAAGAAGGCCTATGGTGGGAAGAGGATGGAGTGAGAAAATAATGAACAAGATGCTGTAGTTATGTAGGAGACAAACCCAGGACTGGCTAGGGGCAGAGGGTTGATGTGATATAATTCATTTTCCTGACCTCCTACTTGCTGATTACACAGGCCAAGTGGCAGCATCCAGATAAGCCATGGGAGTGTGGGGGACAGGAACCTGCTGTGTATATCACTGGGCTATAGCAAAGTAAAGGAACAGGACCTAATCCCATTGCTTGCCATCTTCTCAAGGACTATTTTGGGAGAAAAATCATAAGAATCAAGGAAAAATAATGACTAGTTATTCTGAGAACTTTGTTACTCCCATATAAATTGTAACTATTTACTATTCTCTAATTCCCTTCTTTGGATTTCTTGTTTTCTCCATAATAAATCATATTTATGCAACACTTGAAATTTTCTCATAATACCCTTTTAAGATAGGCAATACAAACATGTTTTCCCCATTTACAGATAAAGAAACTGAGACTCAAAGGAATTAAATGACTTACATTGTCCATGATCACATAAGGAGTAAAACGACTAGAACTGGGAAGCAAATCCTCGTCTTGACTCCAACTTTACTGCTCTGCATTATGCTACACTGCCTGCTATCTATAGCTCCTTCACCTTCCTGTCCCCAATGTTTTCATTTTTGCAGTTTTGGGGGGATAATTTGCTTTTAGGAATCTATTTCATTTTAAAACAAACCAAAAATAATGTGTAGCTCACTTAGAGTGAATGTAATATACAAAACGTCAGACTTAGAGATGTTAAAAATTAGGGAGTGATGCTTCATTTTATGAGTCAGAAACTATTTTATGAATCACCAAAAAAAAGCAAGCTCTCATATATTTAAAGGATTATTCAGTTTTTAAATAGATTTTGAAGGGATATAAGGTATGCCCATTGTGTAAGATCCTTCACAATTATTATTGGGAGAAGAAACACCAAAATGACACAACACAATTATTATGTGACCAATGTAAGTGATTTGTAACGTCCAAGCAGAACCATTACATAAAACTACATAGTTAAAATTTTTTTATTACCATCAAATATTTTCATCAAACTTTTTTCAAGGACATGAGAAGTCCATATATGGTGAGATGACCATTTAAAAATTTTATTTTTTTTACAGGCCTTTGGAGAGACAAACAAGTACAGACTTTATTCCAGATTGGGCATGGTGTCTGAAAAGACACAAATTTTGTGCTCTTTTACCTTTCCTTGTATCTCAAATGTTAAAACAATGCCTGGAACACAGTAGGTACTTAATGTTTATAGGATGAGTCTTCAGGGTTCCTTTCTTTACTCATTAAAATATTGATTCAGAACTGTAATGCACATAAGAGTACAGTTTTTGAACCTAGGAAAAGGGGATAAATTCAGCTTCAAGAGGGAAGTGCTGTTTATCCCTGAAAGCAAATTTGTAAGGGCTAGTATAGTTTCAGTTTGTTTTCCTGGGTAGTTAGTTGAGTGATAAACTGATGGAGAGATGAGGATGGATACTTATCTACTGATATCCTCTCAATTTCAAGAGAATGGAAGAAGGCCCTAGTGCCTTGACAGATTTATGGAAGAACACGAAAGGGTTGTACAAATTGTGATCTGCATCATTAAAGAAAACACCCAATTTGATGAGACCACAAGGCAATAATTTTTTTCAGATCATTTAAAATAAATGAAACTTGTGATTTCATCAGTACAAGGAATTACCCTCATGGTCCACTTTACATCAGCACCAGCTCTGCAGTTAATGCCATATAACGAGTTGGGATGGGGGTGGGGACAGAGGCTAGGGTCACATGACTATATGTCAGAGGTGGGACTTGAACTCTCCAAGGCCATTTCTCTATTCACAAAATCTCTATTGGATTTATGGTCTCATAGATTAGGGCTAGGAATAACACCAGAGTCCATTCCCTTTATTTCCTAGATAAGGAAACTGAGGGCTGGCAAAATGTAAATGAATCACTCAAGGTCACAAAGATAAAGTGAAGAGGTAGGATTTGGATACAGGTCCTCTGAATGCTAGATACAGTGGTCTTTCCAGGGATATTGCCCCTAATACTCATTTTAGGCAGATAACTTCTAAGGTCATTTGCCCTCAATAGTTGTTGTTGTTTTTTTTTAATATTAAGATATGGCTATGCCTTTTGTGGGTTGTTTTTTTGTTTTTGCTATTCAGTTTCTGTTTTTTCAGTCCAGACCCCATTTGGGATTTTCTTGGTAGAGATGGTTTGCCATTTCCTTCTTTATTTCATTTTACAGATGAGGAAACGGAGGCAAACAGCGTTAAATTACCTGCCCAAGGTCACACAGCTAGTATCTGAGGCCACATCTGAACATTCTTTGTGTTCCTTACTTTACCCCTTATCCTCATTTTAACCTTCAACTCCAACTTCCATCTGGCATCTTTTTATTCACTTATTTATTTTAGGACAATTATATAATACTTCTAGCTTTTATTCGGTTTGGATTAAATTCTAGGGCTTGAAAAACTAACTAACCTAGAAAAGTAAATGACCCTTGGGGTCACCCGGGAGAAACCAGGTCTCTAGGCGTGCATCCTTAGCTAGGCCTCAGTACAGAAAAGAGGAAATTTGCTCTGCTTCGAGTTACATCCATCTCCCTCCCTCTTCTCCCCTCCCCTCTCTCCCTTCCTTCCTCCCTCTCTCCCTTCTTCCCTTCCTCCCCCCCCCGCCCCCCCGCAGTAGCCCGGTGTGTGTGTGGGGGGTGCTTAGGTGAATGACATCACAAAGAGAACCCATACTTTGTGTAGACAAGAGGTCAAGCCAAGATCAAGGTCGGTGATGCCTTTTTAGGAGTCTCTCCCTCTTTCGGCCTTGTCCCTGGCCCTTTTCTCTCCCGGTATCCTCTGCGCTGCGGAGGATGCCCTGCCAAGATACCCCGCTGCCCCTTCCTTAAGTCCTAGCCTAGAAGCCCCTGAGCGCTGGGCATGCTCAGTAGCCAGAGCAGGTGGCGCGTGCCAGAAGGAAGCTTCCCGCCGCTCCGGCCCCTCCCCTACGCCTTCCCACATGGATATCCCACGGGGTCCGCGGCACCCTAGCTCGTCCTGCGTTTTAAAGGCTCATTCCCAGACCCAATGATACGACAATCAGGCTGAGGCTCCGCCGCCGCGGTTGTGCAGAGTCAGGCTCACCTGACACCGCATCCCACTCCCTCGGTCCGCTACGCCCCTCCCCTCCTCCTCCATCTCCTCCGCCTTCTCGTGGCAAGTGGTGAGCGGGAGGAGCTCAGCGCGGGCGCAACCCGGCTCGGGCTATAAGATCTAGGTCCGCGCGACGCCCCAGGCAGACCGAGACTGAGCAGGGGGGAGATTGGGAGTGTGAGACTGAGGCTGAGGGTGAGGCTTTGGCTGAGGCTTTGGCTGTGGCAGTGGCTGTGGCTGGCGCGGGCGGGAACGAGAACCACAGAAACCTAGAGGAGAAGGAGGCGGGGCAGGGCGAGCCAAGCTAGCAAACTCGAGCTCCCCCTGGCGCGCTGGGTGGCTCCCGCAGGCAGCCTGGCAGCGAGGTGTAGAAGCCGAGCAGAGCCGAGTCAGGCTCCTTTCCCCAGACCCCCAGCTGACCGGCCCACACGTCTCTTCCCACCTTCTCACCCCCAGACCGAATTTCTCTGTGCTAAACCCACACAACCGTGAGCATGGCGTCCTCGGCGAGGAACACTCCCCCGTCCACCAGGAGGGGGACTCGGGAAGAAATGATGTTCCCGACGACCAAGTGCGACGTGGTCGTCATAGGGGGAGGCATCTCAGGTTAGTGGGGCCCGGGCTGGGCGATTAGGGGAAAGTGGAGGGGTGGGCACCGACCTGCGTGGGGCGGCGAAGGGCAGGCGCCTTGATTCTCCCCATTTTACAGAGAGGGAAACTAAGGCAGACTGCATTTCACAGTAGTCCTGCACCCATTTGCGGACGTGCGCGCAGGTTGTGTACTCGCCTAGGAGTAATAGATTCCGGGCAAGAAGAGCCTCTAGAGACGTCTTGTATCTCCTTAGGTTGTCTCACTCTACAGGTGAGGAAATTGAGGAAACCTGACTTGCGCGGGGTCATGCACCCAATAAGGGTTGTAGCTGGTGGGCATGCATGCAGGCTGTGAACACCAAGATCTAGGAGGCATAGTTTCAGGGCTGGAAAGGGGCCGTAGAGGCCATACATCATCTCCTTGGGCCAGAGCACTTACAGATGAGGAAACTGAGGCAAGCACACTTGCCCAGGGGTCATGCATCCAGGAAGGGTGGATTGTGTACATGGAGGCTGGGATCCCAACTTCTACAAGATCTGGGAGGTATAACTTGGGGGCTGGGCCTTAGAGGTCATGTATCATCCATCACCTTAGGCCAACCCATTTATAGATGAGAAAACTGAGGCAGGCAGACCTGCCCATGGGTTAAGGATGCAAGCTGAGGATCTGACACCAACAAAATCTAGGGTAATAGCTTCTGTGTTAGGAGAGGCCTTAGAGAGGTTGTGAAATGAGAAAAGTTCAGAGAGAAAGTTTATCTTGGTCATACTGAGTGACTTAGCAAGCTGCAGACTTGGGGTTTGAACCCAGTTGTTTTGACTCCAGCACTCCTTGCTCTTACAAAGAGCTGTTAGAGGTATCCCTTTCTGTGTGCTCCATCACTTACAGACATACAGCAACCTTGTTCTATGTGTGCCACTGGTATAGTTACATGGGCACAACCCATGTGTGTGACTGTGGCAACAACAAGGGACACTAGGGCAAGGAGTACACTGTGGAATCCTGCAGTATGTATGGAAAGTGCTTGGTCTTAGGGTAATAGGAAGTAGGGGAGTCTTTACAGTTGCTTTCCCTTCTCTCTCCCCTCATCAGAACATCAGTGCTGGTACATTTGTATTCCTATCTTAAAAGCCTTCTTTGCATTTATTTCTCTATCCTCTTCACTTCTTCAGCAAGAGAAAGTTTGAGGATGGGAAAGAAGAGAGGGAAATTGCCTGCCAGGAAAGAGTCAGCAGTGTAGTTGTCTTCTCTTCTGAACCTCTTTCTACTAGTTCTCTTGCTCTAGGAGGAAATTCAAGCCCTTAAGAACAAGAGGCAAATAGGGGGAATCTAGTCCCCCATTCTTAAAGTCCTTCCTTTCTTCACTTATGCCATCTTAACTTAAGCAACTACAGCAAAGGAGGTTGTTAAATTATGAATACCTTGTGGAAGGACATGATAGCAACAGGTGTTTAGACTGACTTTTCTTAATTCAAATAACAATGGTTCATGAAAACTCTCAACACTGTTACAGAGTATTTCTCATATAACCTCTGAATTCACTTACAGAATTTTCAGGGCCATAAATCAAAATGTTTTTCACCTCAAAGATGAACTTATCTTGAAACCTTTTTTTTTTTTTTTGTTCCTATTAGTGTAAGTGATCTCTCAATCCATGATGGATTTAAAATACAAAAATGGGTCTGTGATCTCATTGTTGATTGGTCTGGTATGAAGATCCATACCAGCCAAGCCTACAATGTGGTCTGCTGAACTTGCTAAAAGCCTTCCTTGATTTACCTATAGGATCTAATGAAAAAGGAAAGGGGGAGTCCTAGAGAATCTTATCCTTCTGTATGATCCTTTGTTCAGAATGCATGTACACACTCCCAGATCAATCACAGAAACAGCTTTTTCACTTACATTGGAGATCCTGACCTAACTTGGTAATTAGTAGTAATGGTAAGCAGGTAATGCTTTGCTAAACACAAGCATCTTTGGTCTTAGGTGAAGATGGATATATTAGTTCTTGTATTCGGGGAAAAAAGAACCAAGTAGTGTAGTTTCCATATCCTTTCAACTGGAAAAAAGAAGGAAATGGACTTTTTGCTCTAGTCTCTCTACAAACTAGGATAGTTATAAAGCTCTTAAAAAGATGTGGAATGGAAGTGATAATAATTCCTGCATTTCACTTAAGACCAGCCCATCCTTTATAACGCAAGCATGGATCCTTAGGTTTCATGTTTCTTTGGTCATTCCTTTATGGTCTTTGAGGATCATGGTCTCTAATTGTTTTTCCTCCTTGACAACTTTTCTTTATTTCTCCTCTTTTTCCTCCCTGACACCAAGCTATTTATTAAATTTTAGAAAAAAAATGATGAACTGGAAAGCTTTATCTGCATAGTTTCCTTCCAACAAAGATACCAGTTGTAGACCAAAGAGTAGGGCATTTTGCCTTTTCTAATCTGCCTTATACAATCCGAAATGGAGATAATGAAAATGGCAAATATTTCTAGAGTTGAACTAGAACTAAACAGAAGTCAGACATACCTTTTATAAGGTATTTTGCTAACAACTCAGAAGGACAAAGTAGGTTTTACTGGCATCAAATCCATCTCACCTGTGAATTCAGGAACACATCTTTTAACTGCTAAGTGATGTCCCATGAGTTTATGAATTACCCCAGCAGCTATTAGTTTGAAGTCCGGGAGATATCATTTAGAAACATTACCAGAAAAGTGCTTTTACAAATCATCACTTGAACAGTTTGTATATTTTGACAAACTTAAAATGAGTTTTACCTATTGGGACTTTAAATTATTTTTAAATATTTTTGGCAGCACACAAAAATAAACTGTTGTGATATTGAGGTCCTTATTTTTTGATATTGTAAAATAGACCTTTTAGAGATAAAAAACTAAAATGCAGACAAGTGTAGTGGCTTGCTAAGGTCATAAACAATCCTCTTTCCTCATTAATTAGATTCTGTGTTAAGTTGAGTGAAAAACTTATATCAAATTGATTGTTGTCTAAGGGTTAGGGAAAGAGCAGAAGGAGAGATTTGGAACTCAAAAAATTTTAAAAATGTAAAAAATTGTTTTTACATGTGATGGGAAAAAAAAACAAATTTTTTTCAGTCCTCAATTGTTACCAAAAAAAAGCTGAAAGTTGAGTGGGGAAAAGAAATCACAAAAGAAGTAGCTTAAGTCTAATTACTTTTTCTTGTTTTTTTTTCCAAGTTGAATAACAATAGTTCAAAACATACTCTCTCAGCTTTGAACCTTTGAACTCTTTTGAAATTATAACATTGCTGGTCCCCCTTCCTTTTTGAAGCTCCTCTTTGGGTTCTGTTTTTCTGCAACTATACAGCTGGGCCTTTTCTGTTTCTTTAGTTGAAAACAAACAGTGGTTAGTCACTCCAACTCTTCCCACAACCTAATTTTAGTCATTCCCAAGACTTGATCAGAGGCCTTCTTTGTTCCTGTACTCTTTCCCAAAAGAAATGCCTTTTCATGACTTTGAGTTCTGTTTGATGACTCTCAAATCAATATCTGTGGTCCTGTCATCTCACCTCAAGTCCTGTCTTTTGTATACATCTGCCTGTGAGTCATAATCACTTGTATCTTTGCCAATCACCTCAGATTTGTCAGAAGACAAAACACATAATTTCTCCTCTCCAAAAAGGATCAGTTCCTTCACCCAGTTTCTCATTGTTTTTGTCAGTGGCATTGCTATAGTATTGGTCACATAGACTCAAAACCTTAGAGTCAGCTATTCTTCCTAAGTCCCTGTATTTAATAAATCATGAAGTTCTGTCATTTCTTCCTTTAAAATCTCATATTATCCCATTTTCTTCTTAACATTCTCACCTTAAGCCAATCCCTTATTACTTAAGCATCTGCTACTTGGCCTCTGTGACTGCCTCTCATCTTTCCTTCATTATGGCAGCCCTCTAGTCAAAATGCCCTGATGCCTATAGTGTCAGCTCTGAACATTTGAGGTTTTCAAGACATCTAAAAATTTAGCTCAGCAAATTCAAACTTATTTCTCGGTGTTTATCTTCATGGCACTGTTTGCTCTGGTTAGTCAAATCTGTTTATTCCTTCATAAATCCACTGTGTTTATTCCCTCTTCCATGCCTTCACTCATTCCTCTTACCATGAAATGTTCTCTATTCTTTCCTATTCCCCAAAATATAATAATAGCTGACATCTTAACATTTGTTTAAGCTTTTTAAAATAATGTACATATATTATTTGAGTTGATCCCTTATAACAACTCTTTTTAGATAGGTACTATAAGTATTATTATCCACATTTTATAGTGCTCATTCTACTAGATGTTTTACTTCTTCCATAAGCTGAATCTCTTTTCCTTCCATTTTTCTGTGGTCCCTCTTTACACTTTAAAATGAAAATTTTATTTTATGATTTCCAAATTTTTTGATTCCTTCAGATCTCCTTATCTTTCCCCTGAAATTCCATAGTACTTAAAGTACTTAAAGATAGCACTATCCATTTACACACATAATTTTACTTACTTATGGTTATTGGGTTTGCTTTTTGGGGGTAGGGAGAGTTCATTTTGTTTCATTTGGTTTTTTTTGTTTTTGTTTCATGTGTATTAGTTTTATTTCCTGACAAGATTCCTGACTGACTAGATCCTTTGAGGCATGCCAGAACCCATCTTATACTTCTTTTTAAAGTATTTGTCAGCACTAAGCATATAGAGGATGCTTAATAAATTCTTACTTTAAAAATAAGTTTCTGATGCTTTTTGCTTTTATTTCACAGTAGTTTCAAGGGTGGGGGGAATACTTCCTCTTCAAATTAAATCATTCTTTGTAACAAAAAACGATTAAGTAAAAATACCAGATATGGTGACTAAATCTGACAATGTATACAACTAATTCCTTTAGTTCCCTGCCTCTCTGCCTTGAAGAGGGAAGATTGTAGAGTTAAAGTTGGAGGAAGCCTTTGACATTTAGTGTAGTCATCTTATTTTTATAGATGAGGAAACTGAGACTTAATGAGTAGCTTGTCAAAAATCTCATGGGCAGTAAATGCCAAAAACAGGATTAAACCTAGGTTCCCTCACTCCAAAGTCCAGTCCTCTTTCCCTAGTACCACACTTTTTTTTTTTATCAGTTTTTCAGAATTTACTTTTCCTTCTGATGATCTCATTTAAGGTGGTGGGCAGTCATTGTATTGTTGTTCTTTGGGTTCTGCTTCTCTCATTGTGTCACTTCATAGAGACCTTCCCTGTTTTAAAAATTCCTTTTACTTGTCATTACTTAGTGGACGATAATATTCTATTGCATTTGTGAACCAATTTTCAGCAATTCTCCAATTGGTGGGTGTTCAGTTAGTTTTATTTCCAACAAATAGTGCTGCTCTGATTATTCTGGTAAATCTTTGTTTTTGTCTTTGATTGCCTTGGGAGTATATGCTTTGTACTGGGATTGCTGGGTTTCAAAGTATAATTCTAAATTGAAATTCAGAATGGCTGGACTGATTGGCAGCACTTCAAGTTGGTCTTCCTGGTTTCCCACAGCCTCTCCAATATTGATTATGCCCATTTTTTGTTATTCTTGTTAATTTCTTGAATCTAAGGTAAATTTTTACAAATGTTTTCATCTGTATTTTACTATTAATAATTTTGGGAATATTATTTAATATGGTCATTTATGTCATTAAATAAATGTTGATTTTACGTAGTTGGGAATATTGAGAAATACATTTAAACATATATGTTTATAACACTTAACAGGATTGCATCAGGGTGACAGAAACATTCAAAGACTCTTTTGTCAACAATAAGATCTTTATTAAAAAAACTCTGAACTGCAAATATAATTCATGTCTTATAATTGATAAAATATCTGTGGTCTAACAGGATTTGTTTTATACTTTTGTACTTGTGATATTTACTAGCTGTTATAAATTATAGAAAGTTTAAAAGGCTTACTTTTTATATTCTAAGATCAAATATATTAAACATATATAGCATCTATGCAAACAGAAAAAAGATAATGATGTAGGAATGAGAGAACTTTTTGACATTTATAATGAACATTTTGGTACCTATTTCATGTTTGGATTTTAAAAATAATTTTCTTTTAAAATTGTTAAGAGGGGCAGTTGGGTAGCTCAGTGGAGTGAGAGTCAGGCCTAGAGACAGGAGGTCCTAGGTTCAAACCTGGCCTCAGCCACTTCCCAGCTGTGTGACCCTGGGCAGGTCACTTGACCCCCATTGCCCACCCTTACCAATCTTCCACCTATGAGACAATACACCGAAGTACAAGGGTTTAAAAAAAAAAGATTTGTAAAATTGTTAAGAGATCTGGAAGGGGAAATGAAAGCAGCTGAAAGAGAAAATTAGATATTTAGAAGCCTAATTAATGTTAAGTAAGTCTCCTTGAATTATATCTATTGATGTGTATCCATTTTTGTTGAATTTTGACGTCAGTCTCTATGGAAGGTCTTTAAACTAAAAGTTTCTTAGAAAGTTTACAGTACTTCAGTGATAAAATGCTTAAAGCTTATAACATTTATTGTTTTGGGTAGTAATATCCATAAGCATTACTAAGTGTTGGATGTACTCTTGAGTAGCATTATGACTTTTAATTGTATTAAAAAGAAATGAGAATAATTGAACTCAAACCACATATTTTAGAGTGCTTACTTCATGATTCATTATAGACACTGCCAAATATGTAAAGGTTCTGCCCTTTTGGAACATTCAGACTAAATGGGAGATAAGACAAATAAACAAGTTAACAGGATATAAGTGCACGATAGAGATGTAAGCTAAGGGCTATGTGAAATTTGTAGAGGGAAAGGACATTACTGGTAGAGAGGCAGGAATCAGGGAAGGCTTTCTGATGTAAGGGATACAAGTTGGGCTTTAAACTGTGGTATAGGGCAAGACAGTGCATTGACTTAGAAAGAGTACTAATTTTGGAATCACTGAGCATAGGTTCAGTTAAGTTTCTACCTAAATGGACCATCAGTTTCTCCTTCTGTATAAGAAAAGGGTTAGACTAGAGTGATTTCAGTCTCTAAGATCCCTCCCAGTTGTACATTCTGTGACTGGATGGGTAGAAATTCAATAGGCAGAAAATATGTAAAGGAAGAAAATTGATCAAGGTTGTAAGTGGAAGAGGGCTTTCTATTGGCTGTCACCCCGCAAATGCAGCTCCAACCAAGTACCCTCAAGAGACTGTTTATGCATATTATCTCCTGTAACAATGTCTTCCATGATTTTAGATGGAATTGAATGTTTTTATTTGAAAGATCATGTAGAATATAACCAGATTTGTTACCATTTTGGATTCCCATGCCTACAAAACAGAAAATTTCTGTTCAGTTGTTATAGTTTGTGGGTTGCTTTCTGTCATCCTTAATTAACTATTCACTGAGAATGTCTTATTTGTCTGATTCTTATTTGACACAGCTTGCTCTTATATTTGAATTGTGATCCAGCTACATCCAGTACATTTTTGGACAACCTCAGAAAAACATTTTGGCCACTACCCTTGCTTTTCTATTGATGTGAACATAGACTTAAGAGTTGGGAGAAACTTTAGAGACCTCTAGTTCAACACCCTCACTTTACAGGATGAGGCCAACAACACACAGCTAAAAAAAGTAGTGGAAACAGGATTCATACCCAGTTCCATTAATAAAATAGAATATTAAGAGTATCTTTACGTAGATGGCTGTTTAATTTGTCTACTACTCTTGGTTTTAGTGACATAGGGTACTAGGAAAAGAACACTGACTGCATAGATCCTGGGTTCAAATTCTACTTTTGATAGCTACCTAGATGAGCATAGATATAACCAATGAATGAAAACCAGTAACCTGAGGTTTTAAATTCTAAGCCCACAAGCAAGAATTTTATTTTATTTATTCATTTAACTTTTATTTTTATTTTATTTTAATAACAAATTTCCATATAGGTTTTCCAAAGTTATATGATTCATGTTGTCTCCCTCCTTTCTTCCCTCCCCTCTCCTGGAGTTGATAAGCAATTCAATCTGGGTTGTATGTGTATTATCATGCAAAACATATTTCCATATTATTCATTGTTGTAAGTGAATAATCTTATAAAACCCATACCTCAAATCATATACCCAAATAAACAAGTGATAAATCATATGTCTTCATCTGCATTCCTACTCCAATAGTTCCTTCTCTGGAGGTGGATAGCATACTTTTTCATAAGTCCTTCAGAATTGTTCTGAATGGGTGTTAGCAAAGTCTGTCACATTTGATTGTCCCACAGTATTGCAGTTACTGCGTATAATGTTCTCTTGGTTCTGCTTATTTAACTCTTCATTAGTCCATGAAGGTCTTTCCAGCTCTTTCTGAGATCATCCTGTGTCACAATAGTATTCCATCACCATCATATACACATTTCCACAAGCAAGAATTTTAAAAGGATCTTCACTTGTTTGTACTTGAGTTTTTAGTTGTAAATAAAACAAAGCTGATTTCCAGAGAAGAAAGATCTCTTCCTACTTTTGCCCTTCTCTATGACTCTGTAACTAATACAAGGACTTCACAGGCATATATAATGTGGCAGTAGGGGAAGGAGTGGAGTAGAAAATAAGAATAAAAGTTGTGTGGCCAGTGGGTCTTCCTCAGTGTTTTACTGGTATATTGCATTTTCATTTCTATGGATACTTTAGACTATGAAAATTTTAATTTACTGACCTAGGAACACTAAATAGGCCTGGGTTTTTCAATGAGTCATTTTTGTATTTTCCAAAGCAGAACACAAAACAATCGGGGAGCATTCATGGCCAGTAAAATAATTATTTATTTTACATGAACATCCATAACAGTGCTAATTCTAGAATGGAAAATTAGGCAGTGAAGTTTTGTGCTAGCTGATATATATATATAAGGGTTGGGGTTGAATAAGTATAAATAAAGTATCAATAGGGTATCTCTAATAGGGTATCAAACTGGGTTCTTAACTGCTGGTAATGAGCCAAATCACCAGATCTGGGAAAGGATGTCAAGGGAGAGGCTGTTAGGTAACATAACATGGTTTATTTAACAAACAGGGACAGGTAAGGAAGGGAGTGGGATTAATTAACTAAAACAAAACTTGGATTCCTTCCTCCAAGGTCCAACAGGGTTTCTCTACACTGACCACACTAAAATCACCCAGCTGCCTAACCATAATTCCTATGAATATATTTAAATAAAGGAAAACTAGAAGGTGAACAGGTCTAGATTGGGGTCTCACGTCTGTTGTCCTTAAACAGGATCCTTCAGGAATCCAGTTGGTAACAGCCAGTAAATCCAATTTGGAGAGGGAGTAAGGATTTTGACACACCTATCCACCAGTGTGTATCTCACCTATAACTCAGCCTAACTCCAGCCAGTGACCTCTTGATGGTTGTTGATTTAACAAGGCAGGATTCACAGAGAAAAACCAGATAGTCCCATCCAAGGGAAAGTCCAGAGAGTAACTGACACTCAGCCAGCCACCCACCCAAAGTTCTGGAATCTTTTTACTCTGCTTTCTGCCTGTCAGTCACCTTCACTGGCTAATTTCTTAATTTCCCTATAACATTGCTTAAGCACTACCGAACATTTCAGTATACATTTTATTTTGTTTTTAAAATTTCTGTATCACTATTCAAACTAAAGTTAATAAAACTACTGTAGATTTCATATGTACCTAATTATATTTATGAGCACCCTTTAGTAGGATTGTTGTTTTTTCCAGAGCTTATACAAGCGTCCAGTTTTAGTGTATCAGATAGATGTCTACATCTATCTACATACACATATATTTATATGTGTACCTGTGATATGTATACATGTATATTATATATATGTAAACTAAACTAAAATTTACATTGGAATGCATTTATATTTTTATATTAGAATATACATATTTATGGTATATACATATTTGTGTTTCAGTTATTTCAAGCACATCCCCCTTTTCATGCCCTATGTACCATACTGTCCAGTGGGTTTTCATGGCAAGGACACTGAAGGGGTTTGTCATTTCTCCAGTGGATTAAGGCAGGCAGAGGTTAAGTGACTTGCCCAGGGTCACATAGCTGGTAAGTGGCTGAGGCCAGATTTGAACTCAAGTCTTCCTGACTACAGGCCTAGCACCTCTGGCGCCAGACTCAAGGAGTTGAACACATACACCAGGGAGGTGGCTTGGGGAGAAAGACAGAGAAACACAGAAAAAACGCTTGGAAGATGGCAGCTTAGATGGAGCAAAACTTCGGTCCTGCATGCTTTACCACATCGAGAAGTGCTTCCAATGGAATGAAAACCAAATCTTAACAGCAAGACAGAGCAGTGGGACCCTAATGCTGGACAGCTCAGTGAAAACACTCAATCCTGCCTCCCCACCCCCTTTTTCTCTCAAAGTTTTAGCCTCAGGGCACATTAAGCAATATAGACTAACCCAGTCCAGGCTTAATCACATCAATTGGAGAGATAAGAAGTCTTCAGAGGGCAGGGAAACTCCAACACCCCTCCCCATAGACTGCAGAGAAAGTAACTACAAATTTCCATTGCCAGTTGGGGAAAAGTTCTTTCATCAAAGCTCATTAAATCCATCTGCTTAACATAGCAGAACAGAGAAAGGGAAAAAATGACTAAACAGAAAAAGAGAAAAAAATGGCAATTGACAGCATCTTTCAAGGAAATGAAAAGAGAGCAAACGAAATAGAAGAAGAGGAAGAAGTTTCAGCTAATTGGACACAGGCTTTGGAAGATCTCAAAATTCAGTTAACTCAAGAACTTTAGGAACTCTAAAAGCAATCAAGAGAGGCTGAAGACAATTTGAAAAAGGAAATATATGAACTAGAACAAGAAAATAAAGTCATAAAAGCCCAAATTGGCCAGCTTGAAAATGAAGCAAAGAAAGCAAAAGATGATCTACAAAGAAAATCAGACCAGAAGGAGGATAATCAAAAAGCCAGGTATGAAATTCAGTCTTTAAAAAATAGAATTCAACAACTAGAAGCAAATGACTTCACAAGGCAACAAGAATATATAAAACAAAATTTAAAAAATGAAAAAATTGAGGAGAATATGAAAGACCTCATTGACACAACCAACGATCTTGAAAAAATATCTCAAAAAGATAATTTAAGAATTATTGGTCTACCGGAACATCATGACAAAAGAAAAAGTTTGGACATCATCCTTCAGGAAATTATCCAAGAAAACTGCCTTTGACATTCTTGAACAACAGGAGGGAAAAGTGGAAATTGAAAGAATCCACAGATCACTTCCTACATTTAATCCACAACTGACAACTTCCAGGAATATTATAACCAAATTCAAAAACTACCAGACCAAGAAAAAAATATTACAAGCTGCTAAGAAGAAGTCATTCAGATACCAGGGACCCACTCTTAGGATAACACAGGATCTGGCTGCATCTACATTGAAAGATAAGAAGGCATGGAATATAATATTCTGGAAAGCAAGAGAACTGGGTCTACAACCAAGAATCAACTATCCAGCAAAACTGATTATATTTTTGCAGGGGAAAGTATGATCATTGAATAAAATTGAAGACTTCCAAACCTTCATAAAGAAAAAAATGGACTTAAACAGAGAGTTTGCTGCCCAAACACAGCACACAAGAGAATTACCATAAGGTAATTAAGCGAGTGAGAAAAAACAAAACAAAACACTTTTCTTTAAGGCACCCAATAAGTTCAATGGATTTGTATTGAAAAGAAGATATTGGTAAATATTAAAAATTGTTATCAACAGGGTGGTAACTAGAAGTTTACATAGAGGGAACAGTGACAAACTGTATAGGATGAAATGACAAGATATATATATATGTACATATATATATATACACACACACATATATATATATGTATGAATATATATAAAACTAGAGGGGAAAATGGAGATAATATTAAGAGAAATGGGAAAAGAGACAAAATGGAGTAAATTTATATTCCATAAAGAAGCACATGGTGGGAGCTGGGGAGAAGACCAGCACACTGGAAGGGTCAAGAGGTTGGAGACAGGAAATACTTAATTCTTATGTGCACTGCAAATAACTCAAAGAGGAAAGAACAATCAGATCTGTTGTGACAGAGAATTGATGCATGCCCTATAGAGAAAGTAGAAGAGTAACAAACGGACTGGTGAGTAGGGAAGCAATACTAGGGAGGGAAAGTGTGTGTGGGGGGGTAGCTTAAAAAGATCCTAAAGAAAAATAAAAGGGAATTAAGAAGGAAGGGGGGAGAAATGGAAGTGAAATAAAACAGGGAATTAGAAGGACTGATTAAAAACAAAACTCTGGTGTAGAAGGAAATAGTGAAAGAAGAAAGGGCAAATTAAGGAGAGAGAATCAAAATGTCTGGGAATACACAATTTATAATTATAACTGTGAATGGGATGAGCTCACCCATAAAACAGAAGCAAATAGCAGAGTGGATTAGAAAACAAAATCCTACCATATGTTGTCTACAAGAAACACACATGAGACAGGCAGACATACATACAGTAAAAATGAAAGGCTAGAACAAAATGTATTGGACTTCAACTGAGAAAAAGAAGGCAGGAGTTGCAATCATGATTTCTGACAGAGCCAAAGTAAAAATAGATCTGGTTAAAAGAGATAGGGAAGGTAATTATATCCTGATAAAAGGCAGTATAAACAATGAAGAAATATCAGTACTCAAAATGTATGCACCAAATGGTATAGCATCAAAATTTCTAAAGGAGAACCTAGTGGAGCTCAAAGATGAAATAGATAGCAAAACTATACTAGTGGGTGACCTCAACCTTCCCCTATCACATCTAGATAAATCATACCAAAAAATAAGAAAGAGATAAGAGAGGTGAATGAAATTCTAGAAAAATTAGAGTTAATAGATATGTGGAGAAAAATAAATAGGGACAAAAAGAAATACCTTTTCTTCAGCAGCACATGGAACACTCACAAAGATTGACCATATCCTACAGCATAGAAACATGGCAAACAAATGCAAAAAAGCAAAAATAATAAATGCAGCCTTATCAGATCATAATGCAATAAAAATAGTTATTAACAAGGATATACAGAGAGGCAAAACAAAAACTAATTGGAAATCAAATAATATGACTCTCCAAAATAAATAACAAATCATAGAAACAATTTCATTGAAGACAATGACAATGATGAGACTTCTTACTAAAACCTATGGGATGCAGCCAAAGCCGTACTAAGGGGAAAATTTATATCATTGTGTTCATATATTAACAAATTAGGGAGGGCAGAGGTTAATGAATTGGGCATACAATTAAAAAAAATAGAAAGCAAACACATTAAAAATCCCCAGAAGAAAATTAAATTTTTAGAAATACAAAAAATCAAGAGAGAAATTAATAAAATCGAAAATAAAAGAACTATTGAATTAATAAATAAGACTAGAAGCTGGTATTTTAAAAAAAACAGATAAAATAGACAAAGTACTAGTTACTAGTAAATCTAATAAAAAAAGGAAAGAAGAAAACCAAATTAACAGTATCAAAGATGAAAAGGAAGACCTCACCTCTAATGAAGAGGAAATTAAGGCAATCATTAAAAATTATTTTGCCCAATTATATGGCAATAAATATAGCAACTTAGGTGAAAAGGATGAGTATTTACAAAAATATAAATTGCCTATATTAACAGCAGAAGAAATAGAATACTTAAATAATCCCATATCAGAAAAAGAAATTGAACAAGCCATCAAAGACCTCCCTAAGAAAAAATTGCCAGGACCCCATGGATTCACAAGTGAATTCTATCAAACCTTTAAAGAACAACTAATCCTAATACTATACAAATTATTTGACATAATAAGCAAAGAAGGAGTTCTACTAAGTTCCTTTTATGACACTAACATGGTACTGATTCCGAAGCCAGGCAGACTCATAACAGAGAAAGAAAACTACAGACCAATCTCCTTAATGAACATAGATGCAAAAATCTTAAATAGAATAGTAGCAAAAAGACTCCAGCAAGTGATCATGAGGTGGAATTTATACCAGGAATGCAAGGATGATTCAACATTAAGGAGAACCATCCACATAATTGACCATATCAAAAAGCTAACAAAAATCACATGATTATCTCAATAGATGCTGAAAAAGCCTTTGACAAAATACAACACTCATTACTATTGAAAACACTAGAAAGTATAGGGAATAAAAGGACCTTTCCTAAAAATAATTTTAAAAAACCATCAATAATATGCAAGGGATAAATTTTTAGCCTTCCTAATAAGAACAGGCATGAAACAAGGATGCCCATTATCACCTCTTATTATTTAACATTGTACTAGAAACACTAACAGTAGCAATTAGAGAAGAAAAAGAAATTGAAGGTATCAAAATAGGCAATGAGGAGACTAAGCTATCACTCTTTGCAGATGACATGATTGTCTACTTAAAAAGTCCTAGAGAATCAGCTAAAAAGCTAGTGGAAATCATCAACAACTTTAGCAAAGTTGCAGGATACAAAATAAATGCACATAAATCATCAGCATTTCTATATATTTGCAACACAGTATAGCAGCAAACATTAGAAAGAGAAATACCATTTAAAATCACCCTAGACAATATAAAATGCTTAGGAATCTATTTACTAAAACAAACACAGGAATTATAGGAACACAACTACAAAACACTTTCCAAACAATTAAAACTAGATCAAAACAATTGGAAAAACATTGATTGCTCATGGGTACAATGAGCTAACATAATAAAAATGACCATTCTACCCAAATTAAATTACTTATTTAGTGCCATATCTATCAAACTACCAAGAAACTTTTTTACTGAATTAAAAAAAACTATAGCAAAGTTCATTTGCAAGAACAAAATAACAAGAAAAACAAGCTAAATAATGAAAAATGTAAAGGAATGTGGCTTGGCAGTATCAGATCGTAATCTATACTATAAAGCAGTGGTCATCAAAACTATATGGTATTAAGAAACAGAAGGGAGGATCAGTGGAATAGACTTGGGGCAAGTGATGTCAGCAAGACAGTGTAAGATAAACCCCAAGAGCCCAACTTTTGGGACAAAAATCCACTATTTGACAAAAACTACTGGGAAAATTGGAAAACAATATGGGAGAGATAAGGTTTAGATCAACATCTCACACCCTACACCAAGATGAATTCAGAATGGGTGAGTGACTTGAATATAAAAAAGGAAACTATAAGTTAATTAGGCAAACACAGAATAGCATACTTGTCAGATCTCTGGGAAAGGAAAGATTTTAAAATCAAGCAAGAGTTAGAAAAAATTACAAAATGTAAAGTAAGTAATTTTGATTACATTAATTTAAAAATGTTTTGTGCAAACAAAATTAATGCAACCAAAATCAGAAGCAAAACACAAAACTAGGAAAAATTTTTATAACAAAAAACTCTGACAAAGGTCTAATTACTCAAATATACAAGGAGTTAAACCAATTGTATAAAAAATCAAGCCATTCCCCAGTTGACAAATGGGGAAGGGACATGAATAGGCAATTCTCAGATAAAGAAATTAAAACTATCAATAAGCACATGAGAAAGTGTTCTAAATCTCTAATAATTAGAGAAATGCAAATCAAAACAACTCTGAGGTATCAGTATCACCTCACACATAGCTGATTGGGTAAAATGACAACAGGGGAGAGTAATGAATGTTGGAGGGGATGTGGCAAAATTGGGACATTAATGCATTGCTGGTGGATTTGTGAACTGTTCCAACCATTCTGAATGGCAATTTGGAACTATGCCCAAAGAGCTCTAAAAGATTGCCTGCCACTCAGTCCAGCCATAGCATTCCTGGGTTTATACCACAAAAAGATCATAGGAAAAAAAGACATGTAAAAATATTTATAGCTGCTCTCATTGTGGTGACAAAAATCTGAAAAATGAGGGTATGCCCTTCAATTGGGGAATGGCTGAACAAATTGTGGTATATGCTGGTGATGGTATACTACTGTGCTCAAAGGAATAATAAACAGGAGGAGTTCTAGGTGAACTGGAAAGACCTCCAGGAACTGATGCAGAGTGAAAGGAGCAGAACCAGGAGAACATTGTATACAGAGACTGCCACACTGGTAAAATCGAATGTCATGGACTTATGTACTAGCAATAATGCAATGACCCAGGACAATTCTGAGGGATTTACGGAAAAGAACGCTACCCACATTCAGAGGAAGAACTACAGGAGTGGAAACACAGAAGAAAAACAATTGCTTGAACACATGGGCTGATGTGGACATGATTTGGGATGTACACTCTAAACAACCAATATGGAAATAGGTCTTGATTGATGACAGGTGAAGAAACCAGTGGAAATACGCGTTGTTTAGCGGATGGGGGGGTGTAAGAGGAGCAATTGGGAAGGAGGGGAGAGTAAGAATATGAATTATGTAACCATGGAAAAAATTTATCTAAAAAATCAAATTTAAAAACAAAGACAAACAAAAAGAAATAGAACATGCTAAAGCCTTGGAATCAGTTGATAATGGGATTATTGACTGTTACATTTTCAAACAACACAAGATAGAAACAGTTTCAAGATCATAACCAAAAGATAATTTGTGCATTATTTGCAGAAAAAACAAATGTACAAGAATGAGCTAAAAATGAAATAAATTATTAAAAACATTTTAAAATTTTATTTAGAATATTTTCCCATGGTTATATGATTCATTATTCCCTCCTTCCCCCTGTCTCCCAAGCTGAAAATCAATTCCACTGGTTTATACATGTATCAATGTTCAAAACCTATTTCCATGGCAATAGAGTGATCTTTAACATTGAAACCCCAATCTTATCCACATCAAACTACATGATCAATCATATGTTTTTCTTCTGCGTTTCTGCTCCCACAGTTCTTTCTCTGGATGTAGATAGCATTCTTTCTCATAAGTTCCTCTTGATTGTCCTGGGTCATTGTATTGCTGGTAGTAGAAGTCTATTATATTCTATTGTGTCATAATGTGTTAGTCTCTATGTACAGTGTTCTCCTGGTTCTGCTCCTTTCACTTTGCATCAGTTCCTGGAGGTCTTTCCAGTTCACATGGGATTCCTCCAGTTCATTATTCCTTTCAGCGCAATAATATTCCAGCACCATCAGATTCCACAATTTATTCATCCATTCCCCAATTCATAGACACCTCCTCATAAAATATTTTCTGAACAGTGCTAAACTCATTTGTTTTCATTAATCATTCTTAATTATACTGAGCAATACAATTTAATATTCATTTTCCCCATTATTTTATTATGGACCTGATAGATATCAACAAAAATATTCATATATGTATAAAGAGAAAAAAGAATGTGCCACTGTGAATCTGTAATGGCCAGCATATTTTTAAAAAATACATAATAAATTTAACAGTAATTTCACTACTCTTCTTTGTGTACACATTTGTCTCTGAATTTCCTTTTGTTTTCCTCTGTATTTTATAAATTTTTCATTAAATTTTTTTCTTTTTATGTACTACTATTGCTTCTTCCTCACTTTTCCTCTTTTAAACAAATAAAATGAACCTCCTCTCTTAAATAAATATAGTTGAGCAAAGCTTTTAAAATAAGGTTTAAATCTTAGAAAGTTCAGGAATAAATTATATCTCATTCATTAATACAGTGAAGTAGTATCTGTTGAAACCCCAAATTTAGTATTATCTGCATTGGAGAAACTCTAGAGGCATTTCATATAAGACTGTGATGGGCAAACTATGGCCTTCGGGTCAGATGTGGTCCCCTGAAATGTTTTATTGGGCCACGTGACATTACTCCTAATCTGACGAATACAGTAAGGTAGGATACAATACAATGAAATTTAGAAAGAGTTGCCTTAGAAATAGACTGACAAATCAAAATTTCCTTTCTTTTGGCCTCCTCTTTAAAAAGTTTGCCCATCATGATAATATAAGATCAAGGGGGAGAAAAGGGTGCCCATAGTCATCATTATTATTTGATGCAATTCTAGAATTGCAAGCTCTAGAGCTATAAAGTAAAAAAGAATGTGATAGAATAAAGGCAAAGAAATAATGAAATTACTTCTTTTTTTGCAGATGATATGATAGTGCACTTAAAGAAATCTGGAAAAAATCTACAACGTACATAGATCTACTAGTTGAATAAGTGCATTTTGGTATCATGATACTAATTTTATAATTTGTGAAGGATTTTGCAAAAATTAAGCTACATTTCCAGTTCTTACAAATTTATTTGAAGATATTTGATTTCTATGTTTATAATAGTTTCAAAGCTCTTCATTTCTAACATTTAAAAATAGATTAGAAAATTGTGCCTGTAACTTTTCAGTGTGTGCAAATAATAATTTTTATAGGTAATAAGTCATTTTGGCAACAAAAGTTTAGTTTTTAAATTATGATGGCTTCATCCTGCCACTAAGTAATATTTGAAGACATTGTATACCTAAGGTGAGATTTATTGTTAATAACAATTGATACAGCTAAATAATAATCTTTGATTTTGATTTTTTTCTAGATTAGATGTGATAATTTCACCATAGTTTGATGATCTCATAATGTGGATTTTGAATGAGTTTGTGCTAGGAATAAGAGAAGTGTCAGTTCTGTCATTTTCTTGTTTGCTAGTGCTTATATTACTAATATCTTTAATCAATGATTTCTTTGGAGAATTCCTTTTTTAAAGACAGTTGTACTTTTTTAAAGTATTAGTTTGGTTAAGCATCTTAAATCCATGATTCCTTTGAAGGAATCTTTTAAAGGTAAATTTTTGTGAAATTTAGTTCAGTTGAAAATAGATATTATCCACATATCCACTTAACCAAGCACACATAAATTGAAGAATGGAGAAAAGACAATGAAAATCAATGAGTGAGAGAGTACCACTTGTCAACATCTCACTGTTAAAGAACTCACTCATTTCTTTAGGATATCTTGTGTGTTACATATGGCATAAAACTATCTGAATGGAATCTAATATCACTATGTATATTAAATATCAGGAAACTTTAAATTTTTTGAGATAAAAAAGATAAATATAAATAGTTGTTCTAATATTTTCCTTTCCATGTATCCACTTTGGAGACCACTAGTTTAAATGAAGGTTGTTGGTGACCTTAGAACAAGTACAATGGAAAATTTGTGTGTAGAAGCTAAATTTCTAAATGTTAATATGTGAATAATGACAGTGGAATCAATAGGCTTATCAACGACTTGAGGAATTTAGCCTGGAAAGAAAAGATAAAAAGAACTGGCCTGTCCTTTTTGGTTTGTTTGGAAACATAGAATCTCAGAATTGAAAAGAATCTCTGAGATAGTAGTCAAATCACACCTCACCAGAAATTCCTTATCTACAAAAATTGCTTATCTACAGTTTTGAAATAAAAAATAAATATAGTAAATATAGTAGGTAAGGTTTAGGTGGTTTTCTAGACACTTAGATGAAATAGTCCTTAGGGCAAGTTATCAGAAGTCCTTAGGTTTTGGGAAGGCTTCTAGGGAGAAACTGATAAGTTACTACTCTGTTGTTAATCAGGGTTTTATTTTAAACTAGGAGAGGTAGGGAAAGGGGATTGGGATGATCTAAATGGGTATTAAAACTAATTCCTCCTATCAAAGTCCAACAGGTTTGAATAGATGTTAAATACACTGAATCTCTACCTACAGATCCCAGATACTTGCACTGTCTCCTAACCAGAATCCCCTTCCTCCCTTTGTAAGTACTCAGAGTAAGGGAAAGCTGGAAGGTACACAGGTCCACTGGGTCAAAGAGAGATGTCTCACAAACAGTTGTCCTCTGGGGTTGGCAGGAGTCCAGTAGAATCACAGCAGTAGCAGGTACAGATCCAATAAGAAGGTGGGGGGGAGTGAGGATTTTACTTACATAGCCCACCTGTGGAGTTTAATTCAAACTCTACTACTTCCTAGAATGTAAAAGCCTTGTAGGATAAGTGTGTACACACACACACACACACACACACACACAGACACACAGACACACACACACGCTCTTCCTCTAGAGAAGAGAGCAAAGTCCAACCAACAGTCCCCTCAGAGTCACTGTCTCCAGGATTCTGGAATTCTCTCTCTGCCTCTGCCTTGTCCCTTCCTGCTTTCTTTCCGATTTCCCTATAACAGTTTGTACATGTTGGAAAGCAATTATAGGAAGTGAATCTGTAGAGTGAGAGAGACTAATGGCACCAGAGAAAGGAAAAAGATGAGTGGGATCTAGGTCCCAAGAAGAAATGAAAGCTAGATCCCAAGTGAATGAGTTAGCTTTAGAAAGCAGAGGATCATCTCTACCTCTGAGACTACATTGTATATTCACCTATTCCTTATGGTGCTCTAGTTTTGTGTATTTAAAAATTATATAAGGTCCCAAGATAACCCCAAAGGGCTCATGAGAAAAAATGCTATCCAAAACCAAAGAGGGAACTGCTAGAATCTGATTGCAAAACAAAGCATGTTATCTTTAACTTTATTTCCTTCATGAGTTTTTTATTGTATGCGTGATATGTGTCTTCTGTCACAGCATGAGGAATATGGAAATATGTACTGCATGAAAGCACTGGTAAAATCTATAATAGGCCATTTTCAGCCTGGGGAGGGGAAGAGAATAGAGAGAGGGAATCTGAATCACAAAATGTAGAAAAGAATTATTAAAAATTGTGTCTACATGTAATTTTAAAAAGTCAAAAAAGAAAAATGTAAAATTATACATCATTCGTATATGTTAACAACAGCAATTTTACGTTTAAGCAATGCAAAATCAATTGGGATACAATTTCCTTAAACTGTGTCATTGTAGCTGGAGCTTTGTTTGTAGTTACCATGGAAACTGCTTTGGTACCCATGTTAATCATCTTGCCCTGTTTATGCTGCTGTAATAACAAATAGACTATATTGTCTGAAATCTCAAAAAGAGAGCTTTTAAAGAAATGAATTTTGTTTTGTTACATTAACTAAAATATCAGCCCCTCCCCACTGAAAACCACAATATTAAATAAAAAGTCTAAAGGAAAGAATTTTATTCCCAAAAGTATTGCTATTTAAAGATAGGATCATGTTTTTCATTTGTAAAACAAAGGAGTGCCTTGGAAACTTCTCTGAACATATAGTCAATGTTTGTATCAGAAATAGGCTTATAGAAACCTGCAATTACAGCAGTAGTTTGCACTTCAGTTTTTCTAAAAAGAGATCTCATAGGTCAGCTGCTGGCATAGAAAGATAAATATAAATCATAAATGCAAATCTTTTGATTTTTTTGGCATTATAAACTTCCTGGAAATTTTATACTTTGCCTAACAACAGACTGAAAAAAATCTATTGTTTGTATTGTATGTCTGTATGTATGTGCGCAGGAACTAGACCTGTGAATTCATTGTGGAGGGAATCTCAGGTAGAGATACTCCCTCTACCACTGGAGGTATATGTATATTCTCTGCAATTTAGAGCTTTAGAGGGTTGCCTAGAGCACTGATATATTAAATGACTTGCCTAGTTCATATAGTATGTGTCAAGTGGAGAAATTGAACTTATATCATCTTCCTCTCTTTTCACCAAGCTTCCTGTCTCATACACAAATATGATATATTTGTATATGTACATATGTAATGTATGTATATACATTTAAACAGGGTGTCCAAAAAGTCTTAGTTTGGTTTTAAACTTTAATAGTTTAAACTGAACTAAGACTAAACACTATATTGCTATAAATATTTGTGTGTGATGCCAAGGCATTTTGGAGGATTCAAGAAGTGGATTGGGCAATATTATGGTGTGCAAAATAATTGCTTGGATGATAATGGGTAAAGTGTAATTACAGGAAACATGTGAAATTCAGGCATTTTTGTAGATCTTATAAATGGTTTGTGATAAAGTGTTTGCATTCTTTAGATATGGTATCTTGAATAGATGTATTCATTTTTGATATTTTTCATTCATTGCAAAATAGAAAATGTGGTAAGAGTATTGAATTCAGAAAAAACAGATTCTAGTTCCAGCATTGACATTTACTATAGGATGATGCAGAGCAAGTCCCCTGTCTTCGTTTGGGTGGTACAGCTTTTAGAGTACTGGACCTGAGTTCAAGTGGATTTGACACTTAATAGTTGTTTGACTCTAGGCAAGTAACCTAAATTTTGTTTGCCTCAGTTTCCTTCTTTGTAAAATGGAGACATAATAGCATCTACCTCTCCAACTGCTTTGCAAACTTGAAAGCACTATATAAATGCTAGCTCTATTATTAATGTTTTCATCATCTACAAAATAATATCACACTATCCATCTGGTAGAATTGTGTCCTTTCTTAACTCTAAATCTATAATCCTAATGCTTTAAAAAAAATACTTTGCTTTGCAAAACTCTAAAGCACAAGAATAGTAAATTTGGACTTAGAAGAGATCTCAGAGGTTTTCTTATCCAAGATGCTAATTTTATGATGAGGAAATTGAGGGCCATAAAAATGAAGGCTCTTGCCCAATATCACGTTGGTTATATGTGACTAAGCTAGAAAATTCATACTCTGGTCCTTTGATTTTAAATTGGACTGATTATTACATTGAAGAGGAAAGCTAAATGAATGAAAATTATTTGCAAAAGTTCTTCCTGGGATGTGGACAATTGTTCCAGGAAAAAATGTAAAAACATCAAAATATCATAGCCTTGATCTTGCACTTACCCATAATTGTTCTACTACTATGTTTTTGAACTCTTAAATTCTTTTATCTAATATAATCTGTATTCATTCTTCCTTTCCCTCTGCTTTGTACTCTCTATCCTGGTTCTTTGTCCTAATCTGTTTTCTGGCAACCTCCAGAATATTTCCCCTCTTTTTCAGTAAATTCACTCTCTCTCCTCTCCTAGTAAGAAAATAACCTCATACATGGGTATTTCAGAATGCACATTCATTGATATTCCTTCAAGCAACTCATTTCCTCAACTTTCTCATTTCCCATGATCTTCTCCCTCCCTAACCTTGCCCTAACAATGTGATGGTCATAACCTGATCTTAGCAACATCCACAAATATTCTACTTTTCAATTAATAATCTCAGATATTTCCTTATCTGGTAATAATCTGTTACCATTCCACCTTTCCCCTTTGCTTTGTAACCCCGAATTCTCTTCTTTATCCTCAACTCTTTAAATACTTTTCAAGGCCATTTACTCCTGCACTGGCTATACTCTTATCCATTCATCTTGCACTATTAAAGAACCAGTTCAACTGTAAGCTGCCCTCTTAACTCTCTTGCCCCTCCCTATTTAATTGTCTTTCTTGCCCTGCTAAGCCTCAGCCTTGTATTATTCCTACTGTCTGCTGCCTTTGCCCCCTACTCACATGATAAATGAAAGTGGAGAAAATTATAAAATCATGCTGATTGATGCTACTACAAAATGATATTATGTAAGAAAAGCAGTCTTTTTATGTTTCTCTAATTGACTCATAGTTCTATTCATCACAGTGGTTTTTGAACCTTTTATTCCTCCTGAAGCCTTCTTCAATTCTCTTTCCCATTTCCCTCAGCTGAGAATTTTGCTTTATAATTTCTTGGAAAAAATTTGGGGCCATTCAGAGAAAGCTCTCTTTTTTCTTCATTTCATATCAAATGCATTTTGCTACTATCTTCTCCTGCTGTTTCATGTAAAAAGGTGATCTTTCTCCTCCTCAAGCCCTACACACATGTACAAATAAATACATTCTATTTTGTCTCCTCCAGCAGATTGCCTATTCTATGATCATCATTCTCTCACTTTAAACTCTCCTTGTTTGACCCCACCTTTCCTACTGACTGTAAACATGCCTGGATCTACCCAATCCTTAAAAAACCCTCATTCAATACATTTATCCCTGTAGCTGTCAACCCATATCATTCTTTCCCTTCTCTATTGAACTCCCTGAGAAAAAGCATCCTATTCTGTGGTTGGTTCTTTCACTTTTCTTCTTATAAATATCTATATTCTCTGCAATCTGGCTTCTGACCTCTTCATTCAATTGAAATTGCTCTCTTCAAAGTTACTAGTGATTTCTAAAACATTATATCTAATGGTCGTTTCTCAGTCCTCATCCATCTTAACCTCTCTATAGCCTTTGATACTTTTGAAAACTTCCTTTCTCCTTGAGATTATCTTCTCTCTAGTTTTTTTCCCTTCTAACCTGTTTGGTTTTTCCTTTGCAGTCTCCTTTTCTAGATCTTCATCCAAGTCATGCCCAGTAGGATATTATCCAAAGCTCTGTCAGGTTTTCTACTCTATATTAATAGGCTGTCCCAAAAGTCTTAGTGCAGTTTTAGTGCAAAGATACTTGGGATACCCTGGATTTCACTTGGTGATCTCATAAACTTTCATGAATTACATCCTTCTTTTTCTACGCAAATAAATCTCAACCCTATTTATTCAGCCCCAACATCTCTCCTGGTGTCTCTAGCTATCTAATCAACATCTCTAATTGGATGTCCCATGGATAGCTCAAATTTGATATGTACAAAACTAAACTTGTTTTTCTCCCAAATCCCTCTTCTTTCTAACTTCCCTATTGTCAGGGCTCACCATCTATTTATCAAACTCAGTTCTTCACTTTCACACTTTCCAATCAGTTACCACATCCTGTTTGAGTCTACCTTTGCAACATCTCTCATATACAATCCCTTCTGTCCTCTTCACAGTTTGGTCTCATCAACTTGTGCCTAGGCTATTGTAACTTTCAGGTTGGTCTCCTTGCCTTTCCCCTTTCCCGTCCATCTTTTGCTCACTGTTAACTTGATCTTCTTAATAAATAGATCTGACCATGTCAACCCCTATTCAGTAAACTGTGATAAGTTCCTATTACCTCCAGTATATTGCTTTCAAATTTATTTTCTAACCTGTTTATTCTAAGCCATCCATTCCCTGATGTTTTGTGAAATTTGACTTATAATTAAGAAGTGAGATTTAGGGAGCCCTGAAGTTAAAGATGTTAGATATGTATACTATGAATGTCTTTTATATTTGGTCCTAAAGTAACAATGCTTTTTGGGGACCAAATTTTTTTAGTTGCCCATGAACCATTTTTTGCTTTTTGGGATACCAGAAACTCACAGTTTGGCAGGAATTTGAAGGACCTTTTATTAATATAGCACAAATGCTCAAGGCATATATTTCATTAATATATTTGTTGTGAAGTTTTATATGTTATAGTATGCATATATATATAAAGTTTTATATAGATGAACTTAATAAAAGTTCCCTCCTTCCCTCTCTCCTTCCTTTCCTACCTTCTTCCTTCCCTCCCTCCTCCCTTCTTCCTTCCTTCCTTCCTTCCATCCTTCCATCTTTCCTTCTCCAAGTAACAAGCTTATATGTCTGCCATCTAGGCTATAGTCTAGGCCAGTGAAGTCATATTCAAATATAAACAATTCCATCCATGGTGCCATATTTCCTTAGAAACCCACAAGTTAACAATTGTCTATATTGTATTTTTATTTATTCTGTCAGACATTTCCCTTTTATATTTTAATCTGGTTCTGGCTACAGCAACCAGAGTTTTACAGGAGCAAAATTTGGTCTAGGCAAGTCACTGCTATATAAATAGCAGAAAAAGAGAAAAACCTCCAAAAAGTAAGACCTACTAAAAGTTCTGGTATATTTGGCATTATTTGGCCTAGATTCACGCAATTTCTCTCACATAGTAATAAAAATAGCATTTAAATATTGCCTTAAGGTTTACAAAGTGATTTACAAATATTTTCTTATTTAATCTTTGCAATTACCCTGTTGTTATGTGCTATGATCTGTATTTTATAGATGATGACATTGAGGCAGGAAGAGGGTGAAGATGCCTCTTAACTTGCCCCAAAGTACCAATCCCAAATTTAACCTAGGTCTTCCTGATTCCAGGTCTAGTGCTCTACCCACTATAGCACCTAGCTGACTAGATTAATTAAAACATTTTTTGAGCAGTGAGGCAGTCTTATAATTTAATCAGTATAAGGACATTCCTCATTCTTTCATGAAGTGCAATTGGTAAATCAGTTGTAACCTTCATAATTAAATTGTTGTTTAGACCTGCTCATGATCATGAAACTATTCTGTAGAATTTGAGCCTGAGTCTTCTTGACTTCAGGAGCAGCAGTTCTATCCATATACCATGTCACCTCATTCTTTAGAAGGTAAAATGTCCTTTTTTTTCTTAGGATTTTCAAGCAGTCAATTGTCAGATATTTGCTTCGTGCTGTTGGTAAGACAAATTAATCACCCAATTTTAATTAGGCCCCTGCTATTTGACAAGAACTGTATAGAGCATTGGGATCACAAGTGCCGAAAATACAACATCCCTTTTCTCAATGTGTTTACATTTAAAATGGAACAGAAAATATATACATATAAAAGATATTATACAGCATAAATATAAAGTTAGCAAGTATAAATAGATAAATATAAGATAGTTTGAGAGTGAAGAAACTAGTAATTGAGAAGGGATATTATTAGATATGGTCCATGCCCTCAGAGAATCTAATATATACTTAGCTGGAGAGAGACAAGATAAACAAATATAAAACAATTAGCAAATAATACAAAATAGTGTATGTATAGGTGCTAAATCTGATTCTGTAAACACTATGTGCTTTATATCAGAAAAGCATGAGATCATCAAGGCCTAGAGTAGTGATGGCGAACCTTTTGGAACTTTTAGAGACCCTTTGCCCTTTCCCCCATTGTGTGCTCTGCCCTGCCCCCACTTTTGTGCCCTGCCCCTGACTGTGTACAGTGCCCCACTCATCCCTGTATTCAGGGGTGGAGCCAAGCTCCTTGGAGAGGCTCCAGTGCACCATATCCTACACTTGCATTTGGGAGGCAGGGGCCCAAATGGCCAAGTCAGGGACCTGCGTGTGCCCACAGAGAGGTCTCTCTGTGCCATATAGGTTTGCCATCACATGCCTAGAGTAACCTGGGAATACTTCCAAGGACACACTTTTTTTACCTCTTTATATAGGAACACATATCCATCTATTGAATATGCCTTTTGTGGAAAAAAGTGATATGAATATGGATATGGTAGATTTTTAATAAGTAGTTGTACAGTTGATTTGAATATTCACTCAAAAATCCAAATACATTTTTATTATATATATGTATATACATATATAAACATATATATCTGTGTATATATGTATGCATATAATTGTATTGCTTTGTGCTGTAGGTAAGACAAAAATCAATCAATCAAGTATCTCTTTGATCAATCAATCAAGTATCTCTTTGTCTTGCTATTTGCCAGATGCCATCCCTTCTCTCAGTGTGCTTAAAGTGGAGTAGATAATATATATAAATGTTATAAAGCATAAATATAAAATTAATAAGTACAAATAGATAAGATACTTTGGGTGGGAGGAATAATATATACATACAATTATATGTATATATATATGTGTGTGTGTGTGTATATATATATATATATATATATGTATATATATATATATATATATATATATAGAGAGAGAGAGAGAGAGAGAGAGAGAGAGAGAATATATATGTCTGTAGAGAGAAAAAGAGATGTAGACCTAGTTTGGAATCTCCTTGGATTAGGTAGAAGAGATTCTTTACCATTTCTTTAAGCATAACTTTGTTTCCTTTTCCCTCTCTTTTTTCCCCCTTAGGTTTGTCTGCTGCCAAACTCTTGGCTGAATATGAAATAGATGTTATAGTTTTAGAGGCACGGAACCGAGTTGGAGGAAGGACTTACACTCTGAGGGTGAGTACTTCTTAATATTTTGTTTGTGGTATATGACGCAGGTTGTAAATACAGTGAGATTCAGAGGACCAAGAAAGACCCTGAGAATTCATCACATTTATTTGTTTGTCCATAGAACCATGGAACCTCAACTCCTCCATCAGATTAGTAAGGACTGCATAAATTTCCTCCATAACCCAATAACACATAATCCTTTTTATAATTAGGAGGCTTTTAAATCTCTTTAGCCGCCTTTTTAGTCAAGGATTCACAGTTCTAATTTCCCATCGTTTGCTTTTACGTGTTACTGTCTACTGTCTCTACTTGTAATAGTATATGATAGATTTTTCATTTAAAAATTAACATAAAGATGAATTTTCCTTTACCAGTATTGATAGGTGCTGAAATGATGAAACAGGATAATATGAGTTGAAGAGCACCGGATTGAGAATCAGGAAGATGGAGTCCCAGATTTTCTACTAATTAGAGGGGTGACCCTTCGATAAAGCTTGCCCTCACTTTCTTCCTCTTCCAAATGAAGAGGTCAGAGTAGTTGATCAGAAGGTTGTAATTTTAATTTCTAACACTGTCTAATTCTCATTAGAGATACCTAATAGTATTAGAAAACCCAGATTGCTGATTCTTTATTTATGGCTCTCAATAGATACATATGTATCCTTAATTTACTTATGATTTAGGTCACAGAAGAGAGACATTCACATATAAAAAAAGACAACAAAATTCTTTTCTTTAGGCAATGTTTATATGTCATTATTATTTCCGTGTATATATTCACTGCCTCAGACTAGTTTCATAGGTTTCCATGCTATATCATTTCTGTGTATCAGGGATTCTTAATCTGGAGTCCATGGAGAGATTTCAGGAGATTCATGAACTTGGACCAGAAAAAAAAGGACATCTTTATTTTCATTAATCTCTAACTAAATTTCAGCATTTCCTTCACTATTTAAAAGCATTATTCTGAGAAGAGGTTCATGACAAAAAATAGGTTAAGAACCCCCTGATGATGACATCATTGTTACACAAGAACACACCACTATTTATAGCAACGTGTTCCAATTTTCAAATCAACATTTGCTAAATCCTTAGTGAGCAGGACTTTAAACCTATACATTTTCAGAGTGTGAGAGAAAGGGAGAAAGAAAATACGAATCTACAGAATAATTATTTAAAATATTAGTAGATTGACATTAATAAGAATAGATTTTTTCACAATAGAGGAATAAATAAAACATTTTGCAAGGAGGTTAATATGAAAGTTGCCTTTGATTAGACTAAATAGTCCTATTAAAAATACTACTAATCAACTAAAAATACCAAAATTTGATTTAATTTCAGAGAATTTTCAGCTGGAAGCTATAAGTATTTCCAAAGACTGAACATATTTCTTTTTGGAGATAGATGGGCTAAGCAGAAAGCTCACAAGCTCTGTCTCTGCTCCATAGATTCCCATTTATTATATACTCTAAACACCATTTCACCGCTATACAACCTCTGCCATCATCTTCTCTCCTCCTTTCTGTAAAATATGAGACAAGATTCTTAGCTGGGAGAATTGGGGTGGAGGGGACCATGGGAGTTTTGAGGAGGGATGAAAAAGATTGGTAAAACCACTGTGAAAGTGGAAAAGCGAGTTGAAGACGGAGGTAGTGTAGAAGTGCCTAGCAGCAGGGAGAGCCCAGTCATAATATTTGTGTGACTTTCTCCACCTTCATTTGATAGCACATGTGTAGACCCAAAGGTCATGAAATAGTGTGAATGACTGAAGGTTGAGGGCTGGCTGGATGCGGCCCTTGATATAAGGGGTTGAGGGATTCAAGAGAGGAGGCCAATGTAGAGTTGAATTGGTTCTTCAGTGGGTCAAGAGTGTTAAAGAAGGGTGAAGGTTAAGAAAAAAGCCTTTGTATATGGCAATTAATGTCTCCTGTAACTAAATGTAAGATCACTGAGATTGCTAAGTATTTTGTGAAAAAGTTATATGTTCTCCAAAGAGGTGCTCAGTTCTACTGGGCAATCCTTTCCTTCATCTTAAATTTTTTTTTCCATTTCTCAAAGTACCTAGTCCTCACTTTTCCCAACCGTACTTTACTGAAAAGATTTAAGTTACTACACAAAATTTTTCTCTTTTTCATTTTAAAATATCTTTATCTTTACTCATTAGGTCTTTCCTTCATCTCAGAAACAAGAATGATCTTTTCTGAATTTAACCCTTTTACTTAAGGTCCTTACTTCTTTCCTTTCCCGTGTCCTGTGAGGCCTTGCCCAAACAATTTCTTGGGCCTTCAGCAAAAATTTTGTAAACATTTTCTATGTGAAGAATACAGTGTTAGACACAAGGGAAATGAAAAGATTACCTAAGATAGTGTCCCAATTATTATTTATCTAATCTAGTAAACTAACTGGCCTACCATTAAAGATGAATGCACTAGGGGCAGCTAGGCTCAGTGGATGGAGAGCCAGGCCAAGAGACAAGAGATCCTGGGTTCAAATCTGGCCTTAGACACTATGATCCTGGGCAAGTCACTTAATCACCATTACCCAGCTCTTATTGCCCTTCTGCTTTAGAACCATCATACAGTATTGATTCTAAGATGGAAGGTAAGAGTTAAAAAAAGATGAATGCACTGTTGGAGGGCTTTAAGCTATAATTTCAGGAATGTGGACCTACAGAATGTCTTGAATTTTACAAAGTCATCTTTCATGTGCCCAACCTGTGAATGTATCCCAAATTGGGTTATTGTGAGTTCTCCACATCTCTGTGTTCTCTTGCTACATATTATATTCAGTAAGTTATAAAATCTTGTCAATTCTACCTCCCCAATATCTCTTGCATGTATCCCCTTCTCTCTGCTTACATTCTAACCTCCCTAGTTTTTGTCCCCATTACCTCTTGCTTGACTTTCCTCATTCTAATCCATCCTCCACACAGTTGCCAGAATACTTTTCTTAAAACATAGATCTGACCCTCCCATTCTCCTTTTGCAGGAAGTTTTAGTGGCTTCTTATTGCCTCTCACACGGGATACTCCATTTCCTTCTTCCTCCATGATTTTGAAAGACCATTGCTTATACATAGATTGGCCTCTCTCCTCATGTCTGCCTGTTAGAATCCCTAGTTTCCTTTAAGCTTGGCTTTCTATACTCTTACCTTTCTTCACAGCCCCAGTGCTAGTGTGTCTTGTCCTATTTATTTCATAATGGCTTTGTGCACGAGCATGCACACACATGCATGTGTGCACATGTGCACACACACACACATGTCCCCATCAGGAGAGAAGTTCCTTCTTAATATACCCAGCTTCTAGCATGGGGCCTGGCCCACAGTGATAGTGATAGGGACTGGGGCTGTGATTTCATTCATGTGGGGAATTCCCAGATAAGAAAAGGCAGCTATGCTAATTAGCACTTTCTCTGTGACTTTTAGTCTTAGAGATCTGCTTCCCCAGGGTCACAAAGGAAGGACATACAGCCCTCTTTTCTCTGACTTAGGCTTTTTCTCCAGCAGGCTTTTTGGTCTCCTGATTCCTAGTGCAGTGCTGTTGTTGCCTTGTTTAGTCACGTCTGGCTCTTTGTGACCTCAGGGACCATCCTGTCCATGAGGTTTTCTTGGCATGTAGTGGTTCTAATAATAAATTGAGTTTGATTGATCAAATCATCTTACAGGTCTGCTCTAGATTAATCATTTAATATCTCAGATCATCTTACCCCTTTTCTACAAAACCTCCAAAGACTTCCAGTGCCTACTGAATAAAATATAAATTCTTTAGCCTCACATTCAAGCTTCCCCAACTACTCTTTCTCAGCTTATCTCTCCCTTCAGACATTCTATATTTGTAACCATATCAGACTACTTACTGTTCCACAATTACTTACTATGACCTAAACTTTCTTGCCTTTGCTCATCCTTTTCCTTTGGACTAAAATTATTCCCCTCAACAATATTACAGCCATCATTTTCCCAATTTTACAGAAGAGATAATAGAGATTCAGAGAATTCCATTATATAGCTACTGAGTATCAGAGAGAGCATTTGAATCCAGGTCTTCCTGATTCCAGATCTATCACTCCATGATGAAGGTACAGAATCTATGAGGAAATCCTTTGTAATGACTTAGATTGTTCTTTCAAAAAAATGTATTTGGGTACTGGGTTCAAAGGTAACCTCAGATGCTTCCTAGCTGTGTGACCCTGGGCAAGTCACTTAACACACCCCCCCCACCCCCATTGCCTACCCTTACCACTCTTCTGCCTTGGAACCAATACATAGTATTGATTCTAAGTCAGAAGGTAAGGATTAAAAAAAATAAATGTTCAATGAAAATCTTTCAACCTATCTTTTTGTTTTAATGTTTTTAGAATGAATTCGTTGATTATGTAGATATTGGTGGAGCCTATGTGGGACCTACTCAAAATAGAATTCTACGATTGTCTAAGGAGCTGGGTTTAGAGACCTATAAAGTAAATGTAAAGGAATGCCTTATTCATCATTTAAAGGTAAGCATTTATTTTTTGAAAGAAAGAAATTATTCTTAGTAGTTATTTGACTAGGAAATGTATTTTGTTTTTAAAGTTGTTTTGATGATGTTGCATAAATAATGAGCTTTAAAAGCATTATTCTTCCTATGAGCTTCTACCAACTTTCATATATCCATATTCCAAATTACCTTTCTTTAAGATCACCAACTGTTCCACCTTTGATTTTTTTCAGGATCCAGCACTAATACAAATCAGTTCAGAGCTCTGCAGCCTTCATTTTTCTTAGTTCCTTTTATGTGCTTATTTTGTATTGGTTTTTATCCTCCTGAAAAAAAGAAGCTGAATTAATAATTTTTGCTTTATGTTCATCCCATCCTTCAAATTATAAGTACTTGAAAGTAAAAGACTCCCCTCCCCCATCTTAGTTATCCCTTTCCCCCACCCCAAGCTTTTCTTTTTGTTTGGTTCTTAAATCTCTTTGCTGATGGAATGTAGGAGTGAAACATACTATGAGAACCCAGTACTTCCCAGAACTGATCAGGAAGCCTCTTTATCCTCTGCTATTTTTAATGGAAAACCAGTTCTTCAAAACTTTTAAACACAGACATTTGTAAATCCAACAACATAAAAAAAAAAAACAGTGGTAGAATAGTGTGCCAGTTTCAATGAATATGATTTATATTTAGATACTTTTTTATCTCTGCCTGGTACTTGGAAAGATTTGGGAAAATCTGTATTTTGGACAAAGCCATGACTGCTGGAAATCACAGATGCTTGGCCCCTTTGTGTTGTTTCCTATTGCTTAGGCATGAGGCTATTTAAACTTGAGCTACTGATATATTAACTAAGAAACCACAATTGTAGCCAATGTTATTCTTCTTCCCTAAGGATAAACATACAATAGCTGAGATCTGGAAGTAGGCCTAGAGAAGTAAATTTAGTTTGTTGTTGCAACCCTAGAGCTAGAACAGGTTTCTGGAAAACATAGATCAACAACTATTCAAGAATGGTGGTCCAAGAGGTAGTGGATTGAGCTCCAGGTCTGAAGTCAGGAGGTCTTAGGTTCAAATGTGGCCTCAGTCCCTTACTAGCTATGTCTGGGCAAGTCACTTAATCCCCACTGCCTAACCCTTTCTACTCTTCTGCCTTCGATTCACTACTTAGTAGTTATTCTAAGACAGAAGGTAATGGTTAAAAAAAATGAATTGTGAACCAAGTCTGCACTTATTTACCTTAACTTTCAAATGCCAATAATAGTTCCCCATTCCAAAAAGTTATTGCAGAATGTGTAACAGTGGAAAAACCAGTGGACTGAAAGCCAGAAAACCCGGCTTTGAAACTCAAAGCTCTGTCACACTTAGCCCTGTGACTTTGGGGACAGGTCTCTCTGGGCCTCAGTTTCCTCATCTATGAAAAGGAGAGGCAGGCAAGAAAAGCTGGTCCTTTCTAGTCTTGAAAATTTCTCTTTCTATATAAGAAGAAATATGATAAGATATCTCACTTATTGCTCCTTTGTTGCAATGGGAAGAGGAACTAGAGGTATGGAATATTGTATGGTATATCAGATTTTTTTTTAATATTGATCAACTTTCCTAGAATTTTCTCTTTAAAATTTTTTTTTGTTACAAAGGCTGTCTTGGGGAGGAGAGAATAAAGAAGGAAATCCAGACGATGTAAGATACCATAAAAATTATACTCAAAAAATTTAATGTTTTGTATATAGTCATCTGATGGTCGGGGGCCTGAAGCACAAAAGTGTAATCTAGATTTACTAATATTTGGGTGAAGAAAACATTGAAATTTAAAAATTTTTGTATTTTGGGGACTTGTGGGGGGGGAAGTATTATAGAAAAAAACATTTTTTTTAGAGAAATTTAGTGTTCAACTTGGAGTGAGATATAAAAAGGCTATAAAAAGCAAGATAGGGAGGTAATTCTTTTCCACCTCTTCTCCCATTTATGGTATGTTTCCTTATTTCTTTATCATGAATCTCCCTCCTCTTTCTGAAATTCTAGGATGTCTACAGAGAATATGATTCATGTATATCAAGTGTGAGTTTTTTTATCCCATTTGTTGTATGCCATTACTAAGTTGACATGCAGTCAGTTACCATATATATTACCCCAACCAGAGAAACCATGACCTTCCGGTGATAAAAGTACAATTAAACCATACCGTACCATTCGGCTTCACTTGTTATTTAGCCATTTAAAGATTGATTGAAAGGAGATAGCTGTTGAAAATTTGTTCTTATAATTCTATCGCAATGCAGTACAAACAATGCCTTACACATTTAGGATTGTGCAACAGCTTAAAGTATCCTAAGAGAATTTCATAATTATTATATTATTGCTTCTGTTAGATCAAAATTTGTTGGGTCCTTTGCAATGACTTGTATTCTGTAATTACTTAATAAATATTGAATTAAGTAAATGTTAATTAAATACTTACTGTATGCATAATACAGTGTAGGAGAAATTTAAAAAATAAATACTTTAGATAAAGACATAGTCCTTCCCTGGCTTGAACTTAGAGTTGAATGACAATGGAGGTGGGGAGTGGGAAATAAGACAGAAATATAGATGACTATACTGTACAATACTATCTGTTAAGTGCATTTGAGAATTATAAAACTCTGAGGCCAGAGAGGATATGGTTGGCCAGTCAGGGGAGAGAAGCATTTGATTTAAGAATTAAATCAAGAATTAAGGGAAATGATCCAAGACAATTCTGAGGGATTTATGAGAAAGAAAGCTATCCACATCCAGAGAAAGAACTGTGGGAGTAGAAACACAGAAGCAAAACAACTGCTTGATCACATGGGTTGATGGGGATATAGACTCTAAGCTATCACCCTAGTGCAAATATCAATAATATGGAAATAGGTCTTGATCAATGACACATGTAAAACCCAGTGGAATTGCTTGTTGGCTATGGGAGGGGGGTGGGAAAGAACATGAATCATGGAATCACGGAAAAAATCTTCAAAATTAATTAATTAATTAAACTTAATAAAAATAAGAAAACTAAAAAAAGAATTAAGGGAAGAATAGGCAAAGAGGGAAGAGAATAATATTCTAGGCAGAAAGAAGAATGTGAATGAAACATAAAAGGTGATCAAGGAAGGGGATAAGTAGTAGATAGATCAGTTTGGCAGAAGTATGGTAATATATGTTTACCAATCTATCTTTTCTTTTGATCATACTTGTCTTTGTTGACACATCCTGCATATCATCATTAATAAACAAGACATCAATGGAATAAATTAATATCCTCAAAAAGTAAGGCAGTGTCATAATAGACTATACCAAGATATAGTTGGGAAAGGAGTGTCATATGATTCTCAACCATTCCAGTTCAATAATAATTAAAGAAATACTCCTACAAGTAAAAGAAAAAAATTTAATTGAAAAATCATGGAAATAAAAGATTATATCAGTATAGTATTTCAGAGTTTATAATAAAATCATTAGATAAGAGCATTAATAAAACTTTTTTCTTCCAGACTTCACTTTGCCCCTAGAAGTGCATTCTATTTTTTCCTGCTTTTTACCTCTTTTCAAAGTTCATTTGCACTCTAGGTATAGCTATACAAATAATTCACTGGGGATTCTGTATTTCCGAATTTAGTAGTCTGTGAGGAAGGAGGGTGCATACAGAAAAAATATTATATTTAGTATATATCACCCTTTCATTTGCAGGATCTTATCCCATTAATCAGAATTTATGCAATTATAAGACTGACATTAATTTAAATTCCAAAGAATGAGGAAATGGCTTTAGTTATAAATTGGACTTTGATATGATTATATTTCATTAAAATTTGCAAATCATTAACTTAACATTTAGTCCAGTTGCGCCTATAAAAGAAAACACAATTTAAATACTACTTTCATGCAAACAAGTTTTAAAAGCATAATAACTCAGATATCCCTTAATAAATTATTCATATAGGCATACATGAATAAATATACATTATTCCATATTAACTAGCCATAGAAAAATGACCATTGGAAGATAAATTGACTTATTTTTAATCCAGTTTTATAATCTTTTAAATGCCAAATTTAAAGAATCCCTGACTCTAATTCCATTTCTTTAGTTTCTGAAGTCCTTGAAAGTATTAGCTTTTATCTTTCCTCTCCTTTTATCTCTCATATTCTTAGTCAGAAGCCTCATCATTTTTTCCTAAAACTCTTTGTACTTCGCAGCTTGCTAGAGAAAGGAATAGTAAATTAATTGTAAACCAAATTAATTTCTAAGTCACTGGTAAACATTCATTTTATTAGTAGGCTCAGACAGTTTCTTACAAACGTATATAAGTAGATACAAACTCTAAGTTCTGTAGCATATAAACGTTTTTTTTTTTTTAAACCCTTACCTTCCATCTTGGAGTCAGTACTGTGCATTGGCTCCAAAGCAGAAGAGTGGTAAGGGTGGGCAATGGGGGTCAAGTGACTTGCCCAGGGTCACACAGCTGGGAAGTGTCTGAGGCCAAATTTGAACTTAGGACCTCTGGTCTCTAGGCCTGACTCTCAATCCACTGAGCTACCCAGCTGCCCCCAGCATATAAACTTTTAAAAATGCTCTTTTCTTTTTGATACCATGGCAGATCACTCAGACATTGTATAAGACAAGATTGAGTTAGTTAATCTTCCAGGGCCAATGCCAAGATTTCCTAACTTCCCCTGGTTAATATTCTACTTCTCCTTACTCCTCAAGGGATGCCTGGAAATTTCCTAAGCAGAGATTTGGAAGAAACACAAGTTTAATGTCCAAGAATCTAATCTCATATCCTGAATCTGCTACTTTCTACCACTCATCTTGGGCAATTCACTATAAGCCTCAATTTCCTTACTTGAAAATTAAATGGGTCAGATTAGATTACCTCAAAGAGCCCTTTTATCTCCAAATCTGTTATCCTATATCCTATCTATATTTTATCCATTTCCTATCCTGGTGGGGAGTTTTTCTTCCGATTGATTAGGTCTCTTTAAACTCTGTTTCTCACATTTATTCATTGCTTTTGAGAGGTTGTTGGTTCCTTCCTTATCTCCAATGGTATAGGGCAGTGATGGCAAACCTATGGCACAGGTACCAAAGATGGCATTCAGGGTGCTCTCTGTGGGTATGCAGCTACCCTCCCTCCCTCTTCCCTCCCCCAGTTCATTATTAGAAAGGCAGAGGGACTCTGGTGGAGCTGCTCCCCTCCCCCTCTCCACCATGCCTGAGGACATTTTTTCACACCCTCCACTCTTCTGCCCAGCAGCCAATGGGAGTGCATAGGGGGGAAAGGTGCGCAACTCACAGGAGGCAGAGCTGGAGGTGAAGGAGAGTGCTCAGGCCACTCCCCTCCCCCTCTCTACACTCACTGAGAACATTCTTTACTTTACCCATCCCTCCTCTCAGTAGCCTAATGGGAGTGCTTCCTGCTTCCCCTGTATGGGGTAAAAGGGGGCCAGGGCATGCCTGGCATTTGGTGGGGACACTCCATCTCTAGAAGGTTCACCATCACTGGTATAGGATCTGTGACCCATGGGGCTTATAACCTCTTATCCTTTAAGCAAATCCAGAGAACCATTCAGATCTCTTCCACCAAATGCTAGTGAAAGCTTTTAGCAGCCCTTAAGGTCTATTTTCTAATTCTTACCCAGCGTCCACCAGGGTTCTCTGAAATGAGATCAGGAGTCACTTAATTCCCTTCCAGATAAGTCATCTTTCTTGTTTGAATTTCTTTTGATTTTAAATTTCTCTTTCTTGTCTTGATTGGAGTGGTTGCCTGGAGAGGTTGCACAGTAATGAAAGAATGCTAGACTTGTAGTCCAAGGACTTGGGGTAGAATCCTATCTCTTGCCACATACTACTCATGTCCTTTGGTAATTGGCTTAACCTCATTTGATCCAATGAGGTTAGATTAGATAACTTCTAAAGACCCTTCAGACTGCTGATCTGTGATCCTGTTTTTTATTTGCTGATGAGTGCTGTGCTACTTACTTGGCTTATTCTTCCCCTCATCCCAGTTCTAATTAGCAGTCTCTCAGGCAGTCAGAGCAGCCCTGTTTTCCTGTTTCACTCTAAAGAGTATTTATGTTCAATCTATGGCACTGGTTGCTGGAATGTAAAAGTCAGAATCCTCCACACCATTCAGTCTTCTGTTTTATTCATGAGAGCCTAGTTCATAGCACTGAGGTGATAGGCAAACACTATTTTAGCTCTGCCAAAGTGAGTGTGGCAATCAGGCCCATACTTCAAGATCTCCTCCAAAAAGATATTATACTTGCCCTAACCCAGAATTGATACCATAGGCATAGTTATGTATTCTTAGGTTCATTTTTATTTGTTATTATGCAAGGATAAACATTGCACAGCTGGTTTGTCCTAATAACCCTGAGTAGGAGCTGTCTTTGTTTTTTTGTTTTGTTTTGTTTTGTTTTTTGATTCTCCAGTATGTGCTAATTCAGTTCCCCAGTGGGTAGGATTTCCAGAACTGTGGTGTAGTCATATCATATGCATTATATGATATGAGAATGTGGGAAAAGGGAATGCATTTTCTGGCTCTCCCTTCTCAATACTTTCATACTTCATTTTTAGGCTTTTGGTGAACTTCAAGAGAAAAGATTCATTAGAGTATAGGGGACAAAAGAAAGATTATAGGGCTTGAGGAGATAGTTATCAGGCATAGCCAAGTTTTTCAAGTAGTTTAAAAGTAAAGGAGAGGAGAGAAGTGCCCCAGTAAAAGGAAGTGAATGAGATAAAAGGGTCAAAGAAAGGCTTTTTAGGGCTGAAAGTAACTGGTAGATTTATAGGCCAGATCACAGAATCTCAGAATTAGAAAGGCCATTTAATCAACCTCCACCTGTCAGTCAATGAGCATTAAGTGCCTGCTAATACCAGCCTTAGTGCTGAGTGCTAGGCTTACAAAGAAAAGAAAAGGGCACTCGCTCCTCAAGGAGGTCACTATCAAATAGGGGAGACAATAAGTAAAGAAATATGTACAAACAAGTCATGTAAAGGATAAATAAAAGAAATATTGGCAAGGGGAAGGCACTAGAATTAAGATGTATTGGGAAAGACTTCCTGTAGAAGGTAGGATTTTAGCTCGGACCTGAAGGAAGCCAAGGAAGCCCAGAGGAAGAAAAGAACAACAACACTATAGTCATGGAGGACAGCCAGAGAAAGTGCCGAGAGCCCAAGAGATGTCTTGTCTTGCTGGGGAATATTAGGAGGGGAGTTGGTGGTGTGGGGGTGGTGGTAAGAGATTAGGTGTGACTGGGGGTGGGGCCAAGGCATGATGAAGGGGAGCTACTGACATGCCAGGAGAATCATTTTGGGTGGACTGGTATGGGGAGAGGACCAAAACAATGATCCCTGCTGCCACACACCCAATAAATAGCTGTCCAGATTTTGCTCAAAGACCGACCACTTCTGAAAACAGCCCATTCCTTTTGGATATACCTTTAATTATTAGGAATTTTATTATTTAATTAAAATTAAAATTTAATTATTATTCTTCCTTAAATAGACCCAAATGTGCTTCTTTGTAACTTTTCCTCATTATTGTTGGTTTTGCCTTCTGAGCCAGAATAAGTCTAATGGGTGAGACATGCACATATTGAACATAAGATTATACAACATATATTTCCCCACCCTTTCTTCAGCAAAAAAAACCCACCCATGTTTTAAAATGACTGATGGAGATGATGCCATTCATCAAATACTGGAAAATTACTGAGGGTGGCTATGCAGGTATGTAAACCAGCATTCAATTCCCTTATGCCCTCAATCACACACACACACACACACACACACACACACACACACACACACACACAGCAGTAGAGCTATCTTAATTTGGGTCTAAGGCAAAAATGTGTGTCAAGGTTTGGCTATAAGGTAAAGTCAAATCAACAAGCATTTATGAGGCATTAACTATTATATGCAAAGGAGTATGTTAACTGTTGGGAATATAAATATAAGCAGAAGTAATACAGTTTCTATTCTTGAGGAGATTATGAGGGAACTGTGGCAGTGGGAGAAAGACATCAGGTGTGGAACCCAGGGAGAAATGAAGTCACCTGGCCTGAACACCCTCTTTAAAATGGAGGTTCCAAGAGGAACTAACCACTTAAGAAGGGTACACAGGTGAAGAGTGCAATTTCAGTGTGAGAAGGCCAGGAACAAAGGTAAGAAGACCACAGGGACAGAGCGAACATTCTGGTAGAAAACAATGCTTGTGGCATGATGGAGACAGTCCAGTCAGGAATGGAGGCCAGAGGAATGAATGAAAATGAAGTGAGGATAAAAAAAATAAAATGGTATCCACTTATTCTTCTTTAATGTACTAGTGAAGAAGATCTGGCTTTTTCCTCTAGAGAACCATCCTGGCCTGTGTACTCTTCCTCACAAAGATGCTCTATCTCCCATCTCCATGCCTTTGCACAGGCTGCCCCCCCCCATACCTGGAATGCTCTCCTTCCTCAGATTCCAATTCACCTCTTAGAATCCCTAGTCTTTAAGATTTGTTCTTCCCATAGACTTTTATCCCTGGTTACCACACCAACAACTGAAATCAGAGACTTTTCATTGTATCCATGTTCTGGCATCCTAAGTAAAATGTTTGAGCCACACAGAAGTACTTAGTTTGAGCTGGGGTATTTATGGGGATTAAGAAGGTGGGGAAAGGATAAGGAGGGCAGTAACAAAAAGATAATTGATTTGATGAAGCATTTCAGGCAGAGTTAATAGAGCCAAATAAAAATGCTATCTTTCAAAATTAAAAATACTTCTGCTCTATATTTAAAAGAACTATTTATCCAAATTAGATAAGTAACATGTTGGGTTAATAATTTACTAGTCTTTGTTCTTTCGTGAAATCCAGTGTTAAAACAAACAAACAAAAACTCTTAAAACTACAGCCTGAAAAAAAAAATTGACTCAGAATCTAATGCATGTTAAATTATTAGCCTCTCCTTGAAACGTGAAATAGAAAACACAGAATAGAGTGGCTATTTTGTGTCTACAAATACAAAATGAAATAGCCACATGATTCAAAACATTTTGTCCTCAGTTTTTTGGCTAGTTCATATAGTAGTATTTATAGTCAGAACTGTGTCATGTCTTAGGTTTTTCCAGTTTACACTCATCAGTACTGGTGAAGTTTGTTCTGTTCATTGGTCAAGAGTAGCATAAGATCTTGTACTCCACACCCTATGAATTTAGGATTGTTTTTCACATTTGGAAAAGAAACTATTACTGCCTTTTCTAGATTTTTACGCTGCCTGTGTGGAGGAGTTTATAATTCTGATTGAGCTGTTTTGAGGCCCCCCATCATGATTATGAAAATACTCAATGATCGAGGCAGCTGGGTGGCACAGTGGATAAAGTGCAGGATCTGGAGGTAGGACAACTTGGCTCCATGCACTCATTAGCTGTGTGATCCTGGGCAAGTCACTTTAAAGGAAATCTCAGTTTCCTCATCTGTAAAATGGTCATGATAACAAAAACGCCTACCTTCCAGAGCTGTTGTGGGAATCAAATGAGATAATGTTTGCCAAGTGCTTGACACAGTACCTAGCACATAGTAGGTACTGTGTAAATGTTTGCTATTATTATTGATATTAAAATTAGTAATATTTTTATTTTATATTTATAATTTTTATTTTCATATTTATTAATACTATCCCCAGAAAGTTGCAGTTTCATGAACCTCAAGTTCTGTATCTCAGTAGCAAACTCAGTCTTCCAACTTGTTTTGAATCTGTTAAGAACATCATTATAAAATATTTCAGTTGGATCTTATTGAGTCTGTCTTATATGCTGCCCATATTTTTGTTAGTAAAATCATATGGTATAGTGATTTCTCTTGCTTAATAGGTTTTCTGCAAGTTTGTGTCACCAGCAGATTTTATTGATATTTGTAAGTTTTATTTAGCTGAAAAGTTATCTGATCTCTTCTATTCCTCTTAATGAATTGCCCTGTTTTCCAGTTCACCCCAAGAGATCATATTTAAATGATTGGTACTGTGACAAGGCAAGATTTAGAATTACTGTGGATTGTTCCCACATTTCTAGCAATTAAGTAGGCTGTTTGTTTAGCTACATGAATAAAACAAGCTGTTCTCAATCATAAAATGAATGAATTTCAAATTCCTCCTTGTGCAATACTAAGATCAGCCAGGATATAGCTAAGTTTTTGTTTGAGAATTTGTTTTTAATAGCAATGAACTTCAGAAGTTTGGAATGTTCTGTTAATCTTTATAGTATGAAGTCATGATGGAAATGCTCACATCAGGATTTTCATTGTCTGCAGCTTCTGGGCTATTCTATAACACAGTTATAGTTTGATTAAAGGTAAGATGAGATATAGAATTGGGTAAAAAATCCATTTTGATAGCACCTATCAGAGCTTATGCTGCCAAGTGGCACACATCATAAGTGGGGCAGGTGATTGTGAGGGACCTGAGCGGAGGATGCTATATGTATACAGGGGACACATGTTTAGAGGAGTGTCCAGTGAGAATTTATTTCATTTGTTCTGTAAGAACCCAGGTTGTTCTATGAAGAATACACATCTTGTAGTTATCCATCACTGGCAGCTGACTTTTCAGTATTTGTTTTGTTCTTCAAATAGAATTTTATCCCTAGTTACCATACCAACGACTGAAATCAGAGACTTTTCAGAGCATCCATGTTCTGGAATCCTAAGTAAAATGTTTGAACCAAACAGAAATACTTAGTTTCAGCTGGGGTACTTATGGGAAATAAGATTGTGGGGAGGGATTTTTGTTTGGTTTTATTTGGATTAGTTGGACTTAGCTATAGCTATAATTAACAGACTAGTAATAAGATTTTTTCCCTTTTCAATTCAAGGTGACATTTCTCTTTTAACTTATAGGGAGACCTTCCTTTTATCTTCACTGAAAGTTATTAATTTTTTCTTTCACTACCACTGATGAAGAGGTTTAATATATTTAAAATGTTAATGCCTAGAAAAAATTCTGATTTTAATTTTTTTCACTGTCATCCTTTCCTTCTGATTTCTCCCCACAGTATGCTGGGGAGAAAATTCACTCTTTAAATACCACCCAGAGTCTCCTTTCCAACAAGAGCAGAAAGGCAATAAATGGCAACCAACTGCACTGTGGCCATTAATGAGCCATGCTACTTTAGAAACAACATGAAAGATTTAGAGTCAATATTGCTGGGAAGAGTGCCTAACAGCATTTCTTCCTGAGTTAGGTTCCAGTGTCATTGGAGGGGCTCTGGTAGGAGCAGTGGGAGAAAAACCCATTTTCCTTCAAGGGTGGTAATCCCAATTTATACAAATTCATGTGTAAGATCAGGGCATAGAGTCAGCTCCATTCTTTCAAAAGAGTAAGTTCAGGTTTCTCAACCTAAGGATAAAAATTCCTAAGAAATACACTCTCTTTCTCCTACCCCCTAATTTTGGTTTGGTTAGTTCCTTTGATCCTTGAATGCAATTGGATGGATTTACCTATTCTGTTCCTCCAGCATATTCAAAGGAGATATTTGTTAGTCTGTGTTTAGTTTAGCAAGAGTTGTGCTGAGCCTGGGACTAGCTGCAAAGTAAGCTTTGTGTAAACAAAATACAAAATGACTGACTATAAAAAGACTACTATAACCTTTCATAACTATTGTACATTTGAAGATGCCACAAAAATATGTGGGAACTAAAGCCTTAATGGATCTTTGATGTTTTATCCCCACTAAAGTTAGACTCCATGTCTCATTGTGCCATGGCAGTGACCCTGGCCTCTCAAAAGCTGAGCCAGTAAAGTTTGGGGTTCAGCAGGTCACATTAAACTGAAATGGCTTCTAGTGCTCATTCAGTCATAGACTGTAAATCTGTCATACAAGGATCAGCCTCAGTTAATTAACAAAAATCCTGGGGATGGCCAGGTGACTCAGGGGACACAGAGCCAGGCTTAGAAAATGGAAATCCTGAGTTCAGATCTAGCCTCACACTTCCTAGTTGTGTGACCCTGGGCAAGCCACTTAAGCCCCATTGCCTAGCATTTAACACTCTCTCCTCTGCCTTGGAACCAATACACAATATTGGTTCTAAGACAGAAGGTAAGGGTTTAAAAAAAAAGAGAGAAATCCATTCTAAGGAAGCTGGCCATTGTGATGAATTTTTTTCCTTCTGTCCAGCAACTCTTGATGTAACGTGAAGTTAGGGTTAATTTTTATATTATTTTGTTTCTAGTTGTGCTGCCCTTAAAATTTCAAGGAATAGAGTGTTATGCAAGCAGAAGGATCCTAGATCATAGAGAGCTAAAAACGACCTTAGGGTTCATTTATCTAATTTTACAGATGAGGGTGATGTTGGTTAGCTATTTTCATTCACATAAACTCTTCGTGACCCTGACCCTTTTGTGGATTTACTTTAAACCCTTACTTTCTGTCTTAACATCAATACCGTGTATTGGTTCCAAGGCAGAAAAGTAGTAAAGGCTAGGCAATGAGGGTCAAATGACTTGCCCAGAGTCACACAACTAGGAAGTGTCTGAGGCCAGATTTGAACCCAGGACCTCCCATCTCTGGGCCTGACTCTCAATCCACTGAGCCATCCAGCTGCCCATTGGTATTTTCTTGACCAAGATACTGGAATGGTTTGCTATTTCCTTTCTACAGATGAAAAAAGTGACCCAAACAGGTTTAAGCTACTTGCTCAGGTCACACTGCTAGCAAATGCCTAAGGTCGAATTTGAACTCAGGTTTTCCTGACTGGATCGGACATTTGTTTTTTCTCTTTAGAAATTTTTATTTAAATACTTAATTTAGAATATTTTTCCATGGTTACAAGATTCATGTTCTTTCTCTCCCCTCCCACTACCCCCCTCTCATAGCCGACACGCAATTCCACTGGGTTTTACATGTGTCATTGATCAAGACCTATTTCCATATTATTGATATTTGCACTAGGATGATTGCTTAGAGTCAGTATCCCCAATCATATCCCCATCAACCCATGTGTTCAAGCAGTTGTTTTTCTTCTGTTTCCATTCCTATAATTCTTCCTCTGAATGTAGGTAGCATTCTTTTCCATGAATCCCTCAGAATTGTCCTGGGTCATTGCATTGCTGCCAATAAAGAAGTCCATTACATTCTATTTTACCACAGTGTATTGGTCTCTGTGTACAATGTTCTTCTGGCTCTGCTCCTTTCACTCTGCATCAATTCCTGGAGGTCTTTCCAATTCACATGGAATTCTTCCAGTTCATTATTCCTTTGAGCACAATAGTATTCCATCATCAGCAGATACCACAATTTGTTCAACCATTCCCCAATTGAAGGACATCCCCTTGTTTTCCAATTATTTGCCACCACAAAGACTGTGGCTATAAATATTTTTGTACAACTGTTTTTCCCTATTATCTCTTTGGGGTACAAACCCAGCAGGGGTATGGCTGGATCAAAAGGCAGACAGTCTTTTAAAGTCCTTTGGGCATAGTTCCAAATTGTCATCCAGAATGTTTGGATCAATTCACAACTCTACCAGCAATGCATTAATGTCTCAATGTTGCCGTATTCCTTCCAACATTTATTACTTTCCTTTGCTGTCATTTTAGCCAATCTACTAGGTGTGAGGTGGTACCTCAGAATTGTTTTGATTTGCATTTCTCTAATTATAAGAGATCTAAAACACTTTTTCATGTGCTTATTGATACTTTTGATTTCTTTGTCTGAAAATTGCCTATTCATGTCCCTTCCCCATTTGTCAATTGGGGAATGGCTTGGTTTTTTCTGTAGAATTGATTAAGCCTCCTTATAAATTTGAGTAATTAGACCTTTGTCAGAGTTTTTTGTTATAAAGATTTTTTCCCAATTTGTTGCTTCCCTTTTAATTTTGGTTACATTGGTTTTGTTTGTACAAAACCTTTTTAATTTAATGTAATCAAAATTATTTATTTTACATTTTGTAATTTTTTCTAACTCTAGCTTGGTCTTAAAATCTTTCCTTTCCCAAAAATCTGACAAGTATACTATTCTATGTTCACCTAATTTACTTATAGCTTCCTTCTTTATAATCAAGTCATTCACCCATTCTGAGTTTATCTTTGTGTAGGCTATGAGATGTTGATCTAAACCTAATCTCTCCTATACTGTTTTGGATAGGACATTTTATCCACTATGCCACCTAGATGCCCACAGATGAGGATACTGAAGTTCATAGAGTTTAAGTGCCCAGAGTCACATGCTTATCTAGAGCCATTCTGCCTGGGATTTGATCCTAGGTCATTTAACTTCAATTCTAGCGTTCCTTTCCAATATACCATGAGGTTCTTAATCCAACACTATGCATTGCTCTTTTGAACTCACTAGAGGATTAATAAATGTTTCTTGAAAGGAATGATGTGATGATCCTAGACTTATTCAAGAATTCCAAAAGTTCATTTTTATGAAGGGTTTTGCCATGTGAAATGAACCATAGACACAAATCTCATTTTTAAGTTGGGATTTTTAGAATAGTTATTCATATATCTTAGAGTTCTCCATTGTGAAGGAGAAGTACCAGATTTAAACTCCTTGAGGACAAAAATGATATCTAATACATTTTGCATCTCCACCAATACTTAGCACTATATTCTTACATAATAGACACTTAATATATATTTTTTCAGTTGAATTGGATCAAGAAAGTGGGAAAGGTATTTGAATATCTTTGAATGATTTTGTGGTACTTGTCTTCTGACAGTTTAGCAAGAAGGCAGAGAGAAATTGTGCATTTTAGTAGCCTTAGAAATGGGAAAGACTTTTATTGCTGAGTGATAAGGAAATATCTCAGCTCAGTAGATCAGAGAGCTTGAGTCAAGGTATTGAGGATAATAAAAACTGTTAGATATGAGCAGATAAATCATGGAAGGACTTCAAGCCCATGATGAAAGATTTTGATTTGATTTTTAGAAACAGTGAGGATCTTTTTTTTTTCATAATCACAGGTATCTGTATCTACATTTTAAATCAGGACTAGAAAACAGATACTTGGCATGACTCACTGAATTTTATGCCATAAAAGATCCATGGTATAGAATTATTAAAAGTAGGTGAGATAGGAAAGACATGTTTTTATTGGCTCATGGTGACTTTTTAATGAGGAAAAGTTTATGGCAGAAATCCTATTTTCAGTCTTCACTTAGAAATATTTTTGTTACCTTCTAGTTTGTTATTGGTCTTGTCTAACAGGAATAAAGGTTCAAATTTGACAGTTTCCTGATTGCAGAGATTATAAGACACTGATCTCTTCTTTTTTAGAACAGAATACCTCTTTAAGTCATTTAGTAGAAAAGCTTTGTAAAAAAACAATGTATGTGAATAAAACACATTAATAATGAATTAAAAATAATTTTATAAAGGCAAGCTACTATTAAACATATTGTTTTCATAAGTATTGTCTTCATCAGTATGAGAACCAAGCCAATATTTGTTTGTTGTTTTTCTCTTTAAGAAGTAACATATTTAACAATTTGATGTTAAAGATCTCTTCATTTTTCTATATCTGTTTCTACTCCCAGCTTTCCCCAAAACAGACATTGCCATCAAAAACAAATTCAAAACTCATAAACCTTTGAAACTTCTCATTATGTGAATTTGGAGCTACTTAAACTAACTCATGAATTCAACTTTTGCTTCATTAGGATTTTTGCTTAATTATTCTCAAGAATTAGAAGATTATAGTACAATGTAAGTGAAAGAATAAGGGGACTCAATGCAGTCCAAGCTGAGAAGGATTTTCTTGCGTTGCCTCATATTACTGCTTTGACTCATGACACAGTGCCATTCTTCAACTCCTAGGTAAGCAAGGAATTGAGACCCACAATAAACTAAGAGGAGAAATTTACCATATTTCAGGTTCTGAATCCCTCCAGCATGTCTGAGTCAAGATAAAAGAACAATTATTCATTCTCAGTAAAGCTAGCCTTGATTTTAGTGCATAAAGCAGATAAATTCTATGAACTTTACAGGATCTTTCAAAGCAAGTAAACATGTGTTTTAGCACTTAGTCTTTTCACTACAAATGTAGTCTTAGAGGGACAGATATAAAAAAATGCATTGGAAAATGTGTTGAAAGATTGAGAGATGAAAGCAACCCAGATATTGCAGGTTATTCAAAAGTCTCACACTTTGTCATCATAAATACCCTCTTCAAGAAATAAAAATGTAAGCTACTGAAAATAGTAAGCATTAAATAATATTACAACACACAAGTATTTTGTTCTTTAATGGGTAGAGGATATTTTACAGTAAGTAATTTCAGAATTATATCATTCTTTCTGAGTCTCTTTTGCTTTATCATCTATGTTCTGCTTTCTATTTATTAAGGTAGTCTTGGGCCCTTTCTTCTCTCTACACACTCAGTGATTTCATCAGCTACCATAAATTCAACTGTATAAATGGCTTCCAAATCTATATAACTCGTTCTCATATCTCATCTGAGTTGCAAGTCTACATCTCTTAACTAAAAACCTTCACTTGTATGTCCCAAATTCATGTCTGAAACAGATCTCCTTATTTTTCCTTCCCTTAATATTATTTTGTCTCATTTCTGCTTCTTAGAAGCATTAGGCCCCTTCAAAGTTCATCTCAAGTTTTCCTTCCTTCTGAAGGCCTTTACTATTCCTCCAGTTATTATGCCCTTGTCATTGTGTACTTATTTTATATAAATCCTATATAAAATGGTGAACCTATGAAACAGATGCCAAAAAAGGCACAGAGAGCCCCCTCTTTAGGCATGCCTGTAAGTCACCTGCCAGAATTCATTATTAGAAAGCCAGACAGACTTGGCATGGAACTGTTCCCTCCCCTTCTCCATACCTGAGGACATTCCTCACTTCTCCCACCCCTCTGCCCAGCAGTCCAGTGGGAGCTCTTCCTCACTTTCCTGTCTGGGCTAAGGGTGCTGAAGAGCATGGGGGTGGGGGTGCAGCACTCAGTCTCTGGTGATACATGGCATGGCACTTGGTCTCTTGTGGGGAGGGGCGGGCATGGCACTCTATCTCTAAAAGGTTTGCCATCACTATTCTATATGTATTTGACTCTGAACATGTTGTAACCTCCAGATAATAAATTATTTGAGATCAAGGATGGTCATGCTTTTATATTTGTATCCTTAGTGCCTCACACATAGTAGGTTCTTGTTACATTTTTGTGGTTTGCTCCTTTGTCTTTTTGTAATTGGACTGTTTAACTGGATAGAGTAAAAGTGACAAATACTGAATTAAAAGAAAAAGATAAAAAGATACTGAACAAGTCAAGCCAAGTAGGTCAACTCTGAAAAATGGGAAATGGACAAAAGTATAGACATTAACTGCCTCCATTTCTTAAAGATATCTAACCAACATAAAATACTTGCTTATTCAAAAGATCCTAGAAATGATCTTATGCAGCAAATATTTACTCATCTATGTGAATGTTTTTTCTTCCTTCAATAGCCTATAAATTCCTTGAGAACAAAGATTATAATTTCTATCTTTTATCTTCAGTGCCTAGGAGAGTCATTTAAAGAACCCACTTAAATGCTTGTATTCGACAAAAATTAAATGGAATAGATCTGACATAACTTTCGTGAAAATTTGTTCTCTTCAGTGATGAATGAACATCACATTTGGCTTTAGCTATGGTATGTACCTTGTGAACACATGGCAATCTGTGTGTGTGTGTGTGTGTGTGTGTGTGTGTGTGTGTGTGTGTGTGTTTCTCTCACACTCAAGCACACCCACACGTGATCACACAAACTTAGCAATTTTGAGAACAGGAAACTTGCATTTTATTACTTGTCTTTATATTATCCACAGCATTTAACATTGTATCTGGTATTTATTAAGGGCTAAATAAATGATGTTGGCTAACTGTGTCTTACAATCTTAAGACAAAAAGTGATTTTCAAGATTTCTCAAAAAAAGAAAAGACTGAAGAGAATGTAAGATATTTTATTATATAGTATTAATTGCTATCCCTCAAGAAAGAAAACTAAAAAAATTATTAGTAAATCCTAACTTTTTAATTTCATACTCTTTTGAGGTTTTGTGACAATATTAAGAGTATATTTGGGGGGGGCAGCTGGGTGGGCTCAATGTTTTGAGAGTTAGGACTGGGTGAGTTCAAATCTCAGACACTTCCCAGCAGTGTGACTGTGGGCAAGTCACTGAAACCCAGTTGCCTAGCCCATACTATTCTTCTGCCTTGGAACCGATACTTAGAATTGATTCTGAGACAAAAGGCAAATGTATTTTAAAATAATTATGATAATAAAATAAAAATAAATAAGAGTATTCTTGGTGAAAACATGAGCTGGGAACTGAGAGGCTTTTATAGATAGTTTTCTACAATATACCCAATTTTGATAGCCAAACCATTGACTGGTTTACATCACTGTTTACATCCCCCTAATTACCATTACCTTATCACCCTAAAAGTATTTGACTTGCTAGATGTAAATAAAACTGTAAAGACTGTACTTAAACTAGTCACCACACTCCTACATAGGATGAATCAATGGAGACAGTATTTGCTCTAGAATCAGAGGGCCTGGGTTTAAATTTTTTATCTGATGATATCTGTGAATATCTATCTCTGTGAACTTGGAGAAGTCATAATCTCACTGAACCTCAGTAAAATGATTTTGGACTAGATAGCCTTTAAGGTCCTCTCCAGCTTTGAAGCACCCATATTCTTATGATGATGCAAAATGATTGCAAAGCAGGAAATGTCACAATCTCAGAAGATTCAAAATTGCTGATAACCCAGAAAAATACATGGTAGGTAAAAGAGTCAGAGGCAGCTAATTGCCATCAGTTGCTTATGTTTGAGAAGTGCTGTAAAACTCATGGTTAAGCATCTGTAATAGAAAAAGAATGAGGTCAATTGTATATCTCTAGGATAAGGGGTAACAAATGGATAGTTTATTGCTGTTCTGGTATCCACGAATTATTAAAAGAACCAGAAAAAAGTTTCCAACACTTTGTACATCCTCTTTGGAAGAGTTATGTAAAGGTTTGGGAAGGAATCACTCCGGATTTGAAGTTATGGATAGTTTATATTCTGCACAAGTATTTGAAGTCTTTGTGTCAGTGATACTGTATTAGAGATCTTTTAAAGTTTTTCTTGTTATTCATTTGTTTCAATCATGTCCTGCTTTTGGGATTTTCTTGGCAAAGTGGTTTGCTGTTTACTTCTCCAATTCTTCTTACAGATGAAGAAACTAAGACTAACAGGGTTAATGATTTGCCCAGGTTCACACAGCTAGTGAGTTTCTGAAGCTGGATTTAACTCAGGTCTTCTTGACTCTATATGGGAGAGGTTAAGTTTATTTTTTTTTAAACCCTTAACTTCTGTGTATTGGCTCATATGGGAAAGAGTGGTGAGGGTGGGCAATGGGGGTCAAGTGACTTGCCCAGGGTCACACAGCTGGGAAGTGTCTGAGGCCAGATTTGAACCTAGGACCTCCTGTCTCTAAGCCTGACTTTCTTTAATCCACTGAGCTACCCAGCTGTAACCCCCCCCCTTTTTATTTTTGTTCTCATTAACCTTTTATTAAAAAACCTAATTATAGGGATTGAGTTCCAGTACATCTCATTTTATAAAAAGTACTGTAATTATCAAACATTTGGAATGAATTGACTCTAGACCTGGCACTCTCTCCACCTGTGTCAACCCAGCTGTCCCAAGCATTACTAGGAAATGAGGAAAGTTGTAAGATACAGAGAGACTGAACAGTTTTAAGGTGTTATATTGTTAAATGGGAAACCCAGGAAATCAAAGGCTGTCCATAAGACCCTTCATTCTCTTTCATTTTACTGAAACATTAATTTCAAATTTTAGAAAACAAATGTGATTTATGTGTATGGGTTTCATACACTAAGAATAGGAAAGAAATTTTTAGATGAAATCCAGGAATAACAATTTCAAGGGAAAATGTAAATGTTAGCAGTTGTAACTGGTAAGTATTTTCAATTTAAAGAATTTGGAGCTAGGACTTTTTCATTTGTTATCCATTTCTCATGTTAGGCTTTTCTGTACAATTCCTGGAATAGAGTATTTCCATTTATTCCCAAAGCTTTTCTATAATTTCTCAGATTCATTCTCAGACTACAGTCAACCATAGGCTAAGAGATTTAATTCAGTATGTTTGCTTAGTTATTTAAAAGTTTTGCAACCATATCCAGCAAGTAAATGCCTCTAAACTACTTTAGATATGAGAGGAAAGGGAATATCAATTTTTGGCATTATCAACTGGGAGATATTATTGTGTTTTATACACACATTCCATATAATACATATACTAACATATTTTATATTAATAAAGGCCTACATACTAAGTCTGTATACTAATACAAGGTAATTGGATTTTACTTAGAAGGGGGTTGTAGCTAATATAATATAGTTTCAGTAGACTGTATTAAGGGTTTAAAAAACACATTTTCTCAGGGTAATGAAATAGAAGCAGCAAATTTGGATCACTCCTTTGTCAAGTGTAGCCTTAAAAGGAAATAAAGGAATGTGATCATAGTTAAAAAGGTAAGCAAAGATCAAGTGAAAGAGTCTAGGTTAAAACTTGTCTTTCTCCATTCAAAAAGAAGAAAGAAATCCAATGTCTTTTCAAATCCAAATGAAAAACCAAGGTAACCCTGCCCTTTAATGGGTGTCTGTGTATTTTCTAGTACCCACTATTTATGTAAAATGCTTATTCACTCTAATAAATAAAGCATAAATACTTTTCTCTTGCTTATCTTGTAATCTAGAGACAATGTGGCAGCATCAGAGTGAAAAAAACAAACAAACCTAAGTTCAAGTCCTGCCTCTGATACATACTGGCTGTGTGACCCCAGGCAAGTCTCTCAGTGCTGTAGGTAACCCTCTGTGACTATAAATTGTAGAGAGGGTGGCCATTTACATTAGTGGAGGGAATTTCCTTCCCTATACCAGTGAAATTTTGGTTCTTCTCTGTGTTAGAATTATAGTACTAGAAGTGGTATTATTTCAGAAATAATTTGTTAAACACCAGCTATTTACTTAACAACAAAAACAAAAATCCTTTGAAAGCAGAGGCTACCTTATTTTTGCCTTTGTATCCTTAGCAAATAACATAATATCTTATATGTACTAAGTTTAGAGAAGACATGATCACAGTTTACCATCTAATAGATGGCACATACACAATTAAGATATAAAATAATAAAGCTAGGACACTTGTGGATAAATTCTATTAATAAATAATTTTTTTTAAAAAAAGAAGAAAATTGGATGTCCAGAAGGAAAAAGAGAAGCAGGACAGCTTTGAAAGTTTTAAGTGGGATTTATTATGTACTTATGAAAAAAAGCAAGCTAAATATATAAGAGATTTGTGATTTCATTTATGTACAATCTTCTGTTTCTTAGTATATGAAAATGTTTGTTTTATTAAGTCTGGAACAAAATAACAAATTAAAAAAATAAATCAAGAAATTAAATTGCCCACATCAGTACATTATTGATGGAGATGCTGATAGTGGACCAATCTGGAATTAGACTAAGAAAAAACAGCTAACCTCTTCATACCATTTGAACCCAGATATTCCAGTGCAAAACATAAAACCCAAGGAGATCAAAGGCAGATGTCCCACACACTTTCAAAAAATATGTAGTAAAGAACTAGAAATGGGAAATGGCTAAACAAATTGTGGCACATGGAATGACATATAAATATGGAGAATTCAGTGAAGCAGAGAGAGACATTACTTAGGCATAGTAAAGTAAGCAGAACAAGGAGAATAACATACATGATGGCTAAAAAGATTGCAAATGAAAAGAATAAAAACTAAAGCTGAACTTTGCAATTAAAATGACCAAGCTTGACATAAACCTCCTTCCTTTCTTTGCAAAAGAGGAAGACTTTGGATGTGTAATATTATAGGTACTGTTCAACATGGTTGAGTGTTACCTGGTTTCTCTGAACTGTTCTCTCTTTAAATATTTGTTATAAGAGTTGGTACATTGATGGTTAGGGGAGAAGGGAAGGAATATATTTGGAAGTGGAGGTGATTTGGAAAAGAGTTAAACATGAAAGTAATATATTTTCCTAAAGATGCTATATTATCCATCCCCAAATTGGACTTCCCTAAAAATATTTCTAATTTTAAAAACTTCAAGGGAAGGATGCTTTGTAACACTTTTGAGTAATCCATTGTGTTGTTTTATAACCATCATTTCATTATATCTAACTAGAGCCTTCCTCGTGTAGTTGAAGATCTAAACAGTTCCTGATCTGTTTTCTTTGGATAAGGAAGATCATTTACAAAGTTTCCTGACATTTTATATCACAAATTATTCCTCATGCTACATTTACAGGTGGAAAGTCTGATATTAAAGGGAGAGGTTAGTTAAGATTATGAGGTAATAAATCACTGCTAATTTCTGATTTGCACTTTAGCATCTAAGTGCCTGAAAGTATCTTGCCAACAGGCGTGATAAGGAAAATTGGCATAGCCCAATAGGTGATCTTATCACAGAGAGCCTAGAAATGAAAGCAGTTTGCAACTATAAGTGACCTTCGAGATAATATGCCATAATTCTCTGACTTTGAATTTGAAGAACATGATGCCCAGTTCATTTGGACAATGACTAAGATCACCAAGCTAGTTACTGGGAGAGTTGAGACTGAAACTCAAGACTTCTGACTTCATAACTCTTGTGAATTTCCCACTTTGGTTGTTTTTTAAAGTAAAGAAAATTTAAACTAATTATGTAACTTCAGACATTCAATAGATAAAACTCTATATTTTACTAATATATCAGACTTATAAATCCAGCACTTTTAATGAATCATTTAAAGAATATTTTAAAAATAAAGGTGAACAATATTAAAAGTTTCCAAAGTGCCAAACAGTAAATGTCTGCAGTTGTTTACTGATGTGCCAACACTTGGCTCATCTTGAAAGGGTAATCACAGTAATGTCATAGGTTCAATAAATGATTATCTCTTGAACATTGTTCCTTTTTATCACAAATATGTATCAGTTTAAACAATACTTACTATAAACAGGGTCCAAGAAGCTTTGGTACAATTCCAGGGACATTGTGTTCTGCTTATAACAACAGTTCTTACTGCTTACTGGGCAGTTTTCATTTTGACATGGGAGTACTGGCTGCAGACATTGGGATCTCAAAAACCTGGGTCTAAGGAAGTCATGTGCTCATTCCCCAAGTGTCTGACTCACTGATGCTTAATTCACCTAGATTTTTCTGCATAAGAAATGCATGATGATCAAGAAGTCTTAAAACTCCTGATCATTATACCATATTCTCACATCTTGGAGCACTACTGATTTCAGGAAATGCAATCAATGATCATTTAGAGCTTCTTTTATCAAACGGTATTTTTCTACTTCTACTTTTCCTCTGTCCTCCATGTAATTTATTTTACCTTCTTTTGAAAACATTGAGTTGTTAGAAACCTAAGATTTCCCTTTAACCCAGAAGGCATGTAAGTACTGGTTTAGAATTCAAGGATTTACATACAAATTCTGGCTTAGCCACTTCTTACCTTTGTGACATTGGGGAAAATTCTTAACTTCTCAGGATTTCATTTGTAAAATGAACTAAATGACCTTTGAGGTCCTTTTATGCTTTCGTATCTACTCTCCTGTATTATTACCAAGTTGGTTCTCCTTTTAAAATGCTGTCCACTACCACAAATAGTACTGCTCTGTAAATGTCTTCTTCCCTCCCACGATATCACTAGTTTTTTGGGGGGAAGGGATCCTATGATACCACTAGTTGTTTTTTTTTTTGGGGGGGGGGAGCATCTCACAAAACAAGATGTAGAGTAATACTGCTGTAGCAGGTGAGTGAATAGAAGAGAACTAAGGCTAGTAGCACCCTCTCCCCATTGGTTTTGATGAAACAAGAATACTACTCAGAGAGGTTTTCTGCAGTAATGTAAATGAGTTTACCTAGATAACACTTGAGTGTGTTGTATGACCAACATTAATCAGCCCTTGTTTATCATCTTGCTTTTAGAAAGCCCATGTTAACCGGTGAGGAAGTGACCATTACTAGCCTAGGTTTATATTATCAGTTGTCAAATTACTAAAATAGAAACTGTCAACCCTGTTCTTGAAACCCCCATTTTATTTTTGAGGTCATGTCTCAACTAATATTGTTGCACTGGCAATTCACACTATGGCCATGCTCATTGTACAAAGAAATTTTTTAATTAATTTTTTTTTATTTCTGAATTCTTCCCACCAATTGAGAAAGCAAGAAATACATTCCCCATTATACATCTGAAGTCATGCAAAACATTTTCATGATACAAAGGAAATGTTAAGACAAATTTTTAGTTATTTATTGCATGAAATTCTTTCTTAGCCCAATAACGTGCTACCCTTACTTTCGCCATGTGGCATAAGAATTAAGGGAAGGAATGATATCTGTAATGCCTTTTTGGTGGTCAGGGACTTTTCCAAAACTTATTGAAAGGGAGTTTTTTCCCTTTCATCCTATCTGCTGATAATAGCTTTGAGAGCTGTTCAATCTCTTTCTTTCTGTTTTAGACTCAGCTTGTCCCAACAGCTAATGAATGTCTGGTCAGTACACATTTATTAACTACTTACTGTGTTCCAGTCACTTTGCTATGTACTTGGAGTACAAAGAAAGGCAACAATACTCTCTACCTCAAGGAACTCGTATTCTAATGTAAAAGACAGCATGTAAATCACTATGTTCATACAAGATGAATACAGAATAAACAGAAGATAATCTTAGGGAAAACCCTAATTAACTGCTAGAAGGTAGAGATAAGGGAGATATACAGGACCAGGGATGGCGAAAGGCCTGCTACAGAAGGTGGGCTTTGAATTGAATTTTAAGGAAGCCAGTAAAGCTGAGAAATGAAGGTGAAGGGAGTATGAAAAAAGCTCAGAGTAAAGAGATGGAGAGTCTTCTCTAAAGAACAGCAGGTAGACCATTTTGTCTGGAACATATAAGAGTGTGTGGAAGGAATTATCAGAATACACAAAGGTAGCAAGGGACCAGTGCTTTAAATGCCAAACAAAGGACTTGGGAGACAGTGGAATTGAAGGGTGACTTGATCAGACCTGTACCTTAGTTGGCAACTGAGAGGATAATAGATTGGAATGAGGAGAGACCAATTAAAAAACTGTCAGTCAAGAATTACGGACTAAGGAATTTCTTGGCAGCAGGTCCCTGAAGTTAAAGAAAAAAGAATATTAACAATATGTGGAAATGTATGCATATTTGCATGTTCTCCTACCTTTTCTAGTAAGGCAGTTTGACATAATGGATAGAGTGCTAGACTTGGGATGAAGAACTAAGTTTGAATTATGCCTCTGATAACCTAATAACCATATGACCTCTGGCAAATTAATTAACCTTTCTTTTAAATTTCCTCATCTGTAAAATGGAAATAATAATAATAGCACTTACCTTAAATGGATATTGTGAGGCTCAAATGAGATAAAACCCCTTTCAAACTTTATGTTTATATATCTATATATTATATAATCAAACACATTATATAAATGTTATTATTAGCTCCCCCATTTTGTCATTCAACTGTTTCAGTCAGAACTTACAGAAGAGTCAGGGGCTACCAGGAACACCTGCTTACATTTGCAATTGTTTAATATGATAATTTTTACTCATTTGATAGAACATTTTTAACATAAAAATAGTTTCTTCTGCCATTGTCTTTGAAGTGGTTTATTTTATTTTAAGGTATTAAACTTTATTTTATTCCCCCCAATTACATTTAAAAACAGTTTTCAACATTTTTCAAAGAATATTGAGTCTTGAATTCTTTCTCCCTCCCTCCAATCCTCTATCTCTCTGAGATAGTAAGCAGACTCTTACATATGCAATCATGCAAAGCGTTTTCCCATATTAATTCTTTTGTGGAAGGAAACTCAAATAGAAAAAAAAATTAAGGAAGTGAAAAATGTTTGCTTTGGTCTGGTTTTGGGTTCAGTTTTTTCCCTCTGGAAGTAGCATTTTTTTATCATGAGTCCTTTGGGATAGTTTTGGATCATTATATTGGTGAGAATAGCTGTTATTCACAGGTGTTCATTGTAAAGTAGCCCTTTTACTGTGTACAGTGTTCACCTGGTTCTGCTTATTTCACTCTACTTCAGGTCATGTAAATCTTTCTGAGCTTTTCTTACTTATTCCTTATAGCACAGTAGTATTCCATTACAATCATATACCATAACTTACCATTTCCCAATTGATGGGTATCCCCTCACTTTCCAAATCTTTGCCACCCCTAAAAAGAGCTGCTTTAAATATTTTTGTACATATAGGTCCTTATCTTTTTTTTTTTTTTTTTATCTCTTTGGGATACAAACCTAGTAATGGAATTGCTGGGTCAAAGGGTATGTACCATTTGGGCATAGGTCTAAATTGTTCTCCTGAATAAGATTGAATCAGTTTGCAATTCCCCAACAATGCATTTGTGTCCAGCTTTCCTATATCCCCTCCAAAGTTTGCATTTTCCTTTTCTGTCCTAATAGCCAATCTGATAGGTATGGGGTATTTTAATTTGCATTTCTCTAAATAATAATAACTTAAAACATTTTTACTTGTCTGTAGAGAACTTTAATTACTTTTTCTGAGAACTGCCTGTTCATATTCTTTAATTATTTACCATTTGGGGGGGCAGCTGGGTAGCTCAGTGGATTGAGAGCCAGGCCTAGAGACAGGAGGTCCTAGGCTCAAATCCGGCCTCAGACACTTCCCAACTGTGTGACCTTGGGCAAATCACTTGACCCCCATTGCCCACCCTTACCACTCTTCCACCTAGGAGCCAATACACAGAAGTTAAGTGTTTAAAAAAAAAAAGAAAGAAAAAGTTTATTTACCAGTTGGCTTCTATTCTTATATACTTATCTCATTTCTCTGTGTTTTTGAGAAATGGGGCCTTTATTAAAGAGACTTGTAAAATTTTTACACCATTTTGATTTTACTGTGTATTACTTTATATTCCAGTTATATTCCAATCACTCTTGTTTAATTTTTTTACTTCCATCTCCTCCAGTGTGCCTACTTTTCTATCAGCCCCATCCTCCTTCTCTTATCCCCTTCCCTCCTACTTTCCTGTAGGATAAGATAGCTTTTAACATCCATTTGATTGTGTATATTCTGTCATTGAGCTAGGTTTGATGAGAATAAGGTTAACATGCTGTCCTTCCCATCTCTACCACTTTCCTCTCCACTGTGAATGCTCTTCCATGCCTCTTCTGTGTGTAATAATTTATCCCATTCTACTTTTCCCTCCCCCCACCTCCCAATACATTCCTCTTTCTCATGCCTTAATTCAATTTAATTTTTTATATTCTATTATATTCAAGTCACATCCTTGCCCTCTGTCTATATATGCTCCTTCTAACTGCTCTAATAATGACATAATTCGTTGGTATACAAAAATCATATCCTAATATAGGAGGAATGTACACAATTTAATCTTATTGAATGTCTTTTGATATTCTTTCCTGTTTACCTTTTTATGATTCTCTTGAGTCTTGTATTTGAAAGTCAAATTTTCCATTTTGAGCTCTGCTCTTTTCATCAGGAATGTTTGAAAGACTTCTCTTTAATACCCATTTTCCCCCCTGAAGGATTATGCTCAGGTTTTCTGGATAAAGCAATTCTTGGTTGAAGTCCTAGTAAAATTATTCATTTTACATTTTGTAATATACTCTATCTCTTGTTTGGTCTTAAAATCTTTCCTTCCTTTACAAAATGTGAAATAAATAATTTTGATTACATTAAACTAAAAAGTTTTTGTACAAACAAAACCAATGCTACCAAAATGAGAAGGGAAGCAACAAATTGGGAAAAAAAATCTTTATAACAGAAACCTCTGACAAAGATCTAATTACACAAATATATAAGGAGCTTAATCAGTTGTACTAAAAATCAAGCCATTCCCCAATTGATAAATGGGCAAGGGACATGAATAGGCAATTTTCAGATAAAGAAATCAAAACTATCAAAAAACACATGAAAAAGTGTTCTAAATATCTTAACATTGGAGAAATGCAAGGCAAAACAACTCTGAGGTATCATCTTACACCTAGCAGATTAGCTAACCAGACAGCAAAGGAAAGTGGTGAATGTTGTGGCAAAACTGGGACATTAATGCATTGCTGGTGGAGTTGTAAATTTGATCCAACCATTCTGGATGGCAATTTGGAACTATGCCCAAAAGGCTTTAAAATACAGAGAGCCTTTTGATCCAGCCATAGCACTGCTGGGTTTATACCCCAAAGAGATAAGGAAAAAGACTTGTACAAAAATATTTATAGCTGCGCTCTTTGTGGTGGCAAATAATTGGAAAATGAGGGAATGTCCTTTGATTGGGGAATGGCTGAACAAATTGTGTTATCTTTTGGTAATGGAATACTATTTGTGCTCAAAAGAATAATGAACTGGAGCAATTCCATGTGAACTAGAATAACCTCCAGGAATTGATGCAGGGTGAAAGGAGCAGATCCAGGAGAACATTGTACACCGAGACTGATATACTATGGTAAAATCAAACATAACAGACTTCTCTACTAGCAGCAATGCAAGCATCCAGAGCAAGGCTGAGGGACTTATGAGAAAGAAAACTAGCCACATTCAGAGGAAGAACTGTGGGAGGAGAAACACAGAAGAAAAACAGCTGCTTGAACACATGGGCTGATGGGGATATTGTTTGGGATGTAGATGCTAAGCAATAACTCTAGTCCAACTATCAATAATATGGAATTAGGTCTTATTCAATAATACATGTAAAACCCAGTGGAATTGTGCATCAGCTACAGGGGGTGGTTTGGGGAGAGGGAAAGAGCATGAAACATGTAACTATGGGAAAATATTCAAAAGAAAAAAAATACTAGAAAGCAAAAAATAATCTTTCCCATAGATCTGACAGGTAAACTATTCTATGTTCACCTAATTTACTTATAGTTTCCTTCTTTATATTTAAGTCATTCACCCATTCTAAATTTATCTTGGTGTAGTGTGTGAGGTGTTGCTCTAAACCTAATCTCTCCCATACTGTTTTCCAATTTTTCCCAGCAGTTTTTGTCAAATAGTGAATTTTTCCCCTGAAAACTGGGCTCTTTAGGTTTATTGTGTACTATCTTGCTGAGGTCATTTACCCCAAGTCTATTCCACTGATCCTCCCTTCTGTCTCTTAGTCAGTACCAAATTGTTTTGATTACCACAGCTTTATAGTACAGTTTAAGATCTGGTACTGCTAGACCCCCATCCTCCACATTTTTTTCATTATTTCCCTTGATATTCTTGATCTTTTGTTTTTCCAAATGAACTTTGTTATGATTTTTTCTAATTCAGTAAAGATTGGTAGTTTGATAGGGCATGGCACTGAATAAGTAAATTAATTTGGATAGAATGATCATTTTTTTACCCATGAGCAATTAATGTTTTTCTAGTTGTTTAAATCTAATTATAATTTTGTGGAAAATGTTTTGTTGTTGTATTCATATAACTCCTGTGTTTGTCTTGGCAAATAGATTCCTAAATATTTTATATTATATTATTCTTTTGAAGGTTTGGATGTGTTTGCTTCTTTGTTGTCCTCTGCTGTCTTCTCTATAGTCTGAGGTTTTTCTCCATAAAAAAATTTCCAAGTCAACTTTTTTTCTTGTTTTGTTTTGTTTTTGGTAGTTGCAGATTGTAGTTCCTGGGTTTTGGTGGCCATTTCTGTGCTAGTTCTTTCTTCCCTCTCCAGTCAGAAGTCTTGAGTGAAGGAGGGTAGGCAAGTCTTTGGAGCTACAGAGAGGTTTTTGACCTGAGGCCACTTTCTAGTCTCCTCCAAGTCTGATGTGGGCAGCTTTTCTCTACCCTATCTCCACCCAATCTCCACATTCCTCAGCCTCCTGGGGTCCCATATCTCGATGCTCTCCTGGGTAAGTCCGCGGTGTCCTCAGCCAGCCCCCTGAGAACCTAGTGAATGCCCTGCACTTGCTTTGACTCTGCTGCCATAGGTGGAGTAGGGATGATCAGCTTGTACTTTGGTAGGAGTGATTTTACCCCCTTAGAGTGTGGAAATGCCCAAACCCTGCCTACCTTCAAGGCGGAGCCCTTCAGAAGAGCCCCTTCACTTGTCTGAATTTGGTTTTTGTCTTTTTGAGGCATTTTATATCAGTAGGTGGTGAAAAGAGGAAGTCCCTTGCCTCTACACTGCAGCCATCTTAGCCTGCAAGTAGTCCAATAATTCTTAAATGATCTGTTTTGGATTTATTTTCCAGGTCACTTGTTTGTCCCATGAGATATTTTACATTTTCTTCTATTTTTTCATTCTTTTGACTTTGATTGTTTTTTGATGACTCATGGAGTCATTAGCCCACCCACTTGCCCAGTTCTAATTTTTAAGGCATGATTTTCTTCAGTTAACTTTTGTTCCTTTTCCATTTGGCCATTTCTACTTCGTAAAGAGTTCTTTTCCTTATTTAATTTTTGTACTTCTTCTTCCAAAGGGCCCATTCTGAGTCTGTCAAGAAGTTTTTCTGTTCAGTGCATTATTGTATATATTTTTCCATTTAGCCAATTCTGCCTTTTAAGAAGTTCTCTTCTTTAGATTTTTTGTGCCTTTTATATTAATTGGCCCATTCTATTGTTTAAGGGATTAATTTCTTCAGTAGTTTTGTTGACTCTTTTTTTCATGATTTGTCTGAATCACTCTGATTTCTTTTCCCAATTTTTCTTTGACTCTTCTCATCTGATTTTTAAAATCCCCTTTGAGCTTCTCCGTTCATTCTTTTTGAGGCTTGAGAGCAATTAATATTTTCCTGGAGGCTTTGGATGCAGCAGTATTGACTTTGTTGTCTTCTGAGTTTGAGTCTTCCCTGTCACCAAAATCACTTTTTATTTTTTTTTTTTATTGTTTGCTCATTTCCCTGCCTTTTTCTTTTCTTTCAGTTTAAAAAACTATTAAAGTTGGGTTCTATAATTATGGTGAAGCAAGCACTGTTCCAAGCTTCAGGTTCTCTGTGCAGCTGCCTTCAGAGTCAGCACTGGGGATCTATCTGCTTTCAGTTCTTCCACAGTGGTATGATGTAAGGAGGAGGTGTGTTTAGTACTTTCCTGGCCTATGCTCTGTTCTGTAACTCCCAGCACTCTTATTCCCGTTGGATCTTTTCCCCTTGTTCTCTATGGCTACAAGTGTATGCTAAACTGATCTGAAGTGGTTTATTGATCTATATTCTCTAAAGCAGTGATGGGCAAACTTTGTAAAGAGGGGGCCAAAGGAAAGGAAATGCTCATTGGTCGGTCTGTTTCTAAAGCAACTCTTTCAAAGTTTCATTGTATTATAATCCTACTCATTGCATTCATCAGATTAGGAATAATGTTGAGATGCTGGATGGAACATTTCAGGGCCCACCCCCATCTGGCCTGCAGGCTGTAGTTTGCCCATCACTGCTCTTAAAGTACTTGCACTCTTTTTATCTGTTTCCACTTTTAAAATGGATTTTGATCTCTACATACTTAATCACCTACATCTTGACCACCCTTCATCTTATTTTCCAGAATGCAAATACTTTGGTACTCAGGGCAGTATGAAAAGTACCATTATTCAGTGTGGCTAGGAAGTTTTAATTTTATATAATTATATCTAATACATTCTAAATGTACTCATATGTGTGTTTATCAGCCTTGGCAAAGTGAGCCCCCCAACATTATTTCAGAGAGTGGAGGAAGGAAATGCTTGCTTTGAACTTCTGGACAGAGGAGTGGACCATGCAAAAAATGTCCTCCAACACCGGGAAGGGGGGGGGAATGGAACAGCTCCCCCAACATTGGCTTGGCCCACATGCAAATATTTCTCCAGTGCTGGTATATATAATATGAAATTGAATAAATATAATGAAACTGTAAAATGGTTCTGCAAAATATGTTTGTTTTTCATTGAGTTAATTTTTTTTCCAATGGTAGCTACAAACAAGTATTTTAGTGAGAAAATGGGAATTCATCAAGTCCGGTTAAGATAGGAATTATAACAAGAACTAGCTGTTCAGAGAGTTGCTATTGAAATTCTTTCCCCAAATATAGATTCTTAAGTGCCTCTTTTTTCTTGCCTATGTGTTTTATATAAAGATTCTCCATCATTCTTTCAAAGTATATAGAATATTTTGTAGTTATCATTTTACATAGTACAAATTCATTTTCTATTGTTTTTAAGACTCCATTTTTTACGCATAGGAGTTGTTTGTTAAATATTTACTAAGAATATCCTAATGTTTGTTTATTTAATAATTTCATTCTCTCACAATAGAATTGACTCATCTAGTTGTTTATAAAAAGGTTTTAAATGTTTTTCATCTAAAACAGTACCAACTATCAGTGAAAAAAGTTCACATATACCTGTAATCATGAATGTTATTATCTAAAGTTTCTTTTTAAATGTAACTATTTTAACAAAGCTATAGCAAAAAATTAATGTACTGCTTACATCTTTGGGTAATATATATACAGGTATATAGATATACATCTATATACACATCATGTTATATAAATTGAGTAATACTGTCATCCTTTCTATATTAGCTCAACCTGGCCATGATATTAAATATTTCTCTTCTTATTTGCCTTTTCCTCCATATTTCTGTCCATATTGTTTTTAAAGTAATTGTTGTTTTAATGTTGGTCTTATACAGGGTAACTCTTTTGAGAATACACTATATATATCTTAATAGGTTCAAGTATTTGATATAGTTTATCATTATACATGGTATTTTAAAATCCATTGCTTTCATCATATAGACAGTAGAAAGAGTTTTTAGTATCAAAGCCTGGCCAAGGAGAGAAAGAAAGAGAAATCTGCATTGCTAATTGCATATTAAGAAAAGCTTAAAATGCTATAAGTAAAAATAATGGCATGATGAATAGAGTCCTGGCCTGTGATCAGGAAGACTCCTCTTCCTCTGGCCTCAGATACTTGCTTGCTAGCTGTGTGACCTTGAGCAACTTACTGAATCTTGTTTGCCTCAGTTTCCTTATCTATAAAATGATTGGAGAAGGAAACATCAAAACCATTCTAGTATCTTTTTCAAGAGTATCTGAAATTGGGGGTAGCTGAGTGGTGGCTCAATGGATTAAGAAGTCAGATCCAGAGATGGGAGGTCCTGGGTTCAAATATGAACTCAGACACTTCCTAGCTGTGTGACCCTGGGCAAGTCACTTAACTCCCATTGCCTAACCCTTACTGCTCTTCTGCCTTAGAACCTATATACAGTGTTAATTCTAAGATGGAAGGTAAGGGTTTAAAAAAAAGAATATCTGAAATGGGATCATGAAGAGTCAGATACAGCTAAAAATGACTGAACAAAAAGTAAAAATCATTTATCTTTCCATCATGGAAGAAAAAGCACTATCTATACCACTTATATAATATAAATTTATATATTTTGTAGTGTTTTTTAACCTTTTATGTGTATATTTTATTTTCCTAACTAAATTATAAACTTCTCAAAATCAGGTACTTACTGCTTTATATGCCCTGCAGCACAGTATAAGGCCTAGGAAGAAAACATTGGTTAGTGAGAAGTATGTTGAAGAAAATGTTATTGTAGTGAAAAACCATTTTATAAGAAAAGAAAAAGGTTAAAAAAACAGCTTTAATAGGTATCCTCCCCTCTCTTTATCTAACATATCATGGACTATAGTGATCGGTACATAGTAACTGCTTTATAAATAATTGTCCATTTATTTTTCTGCCTTTTTAATATATTGATACCTTCCTGTTCCTAGTCTGGCTATGGAATGAAGCTAAAAATCACAATATTAGATATTATTGTATTTTATGTCATTTATGATCTGGAGGTTACCTTCTCCATACATCATTCCACTTTGACTTGAATTAGATCTGGGTGAAAATGTCAAGTTTTGTATCAGGATAATAACTAGTTCACCAGTTACTAATAAATATCTTACTTAGGGGGTAGCTGAGAGAATGTATTAAAATGTCCTTTTTGGAAATCATATTAATAGCTAACATAATATCTGTTATCAATCTTGTGAAATTTTATTTCTCTTATTGAAATTTGCAGACTTTATACATGTGGTGACTTATATTGCTAATTAATAATTTACCTATTGGCTGCTGATGATTACAGTTATTTGAAAATAGTTTTGTTTGTTCCCTGTTGTTTTTGTTGTTATAATTACTTGGTCTCGAATTAATAACATTGTAAAATCTAATTGATTTCTCTAATTTTTATGTTACAGGGAAAATCTGTAGCTTTCCGGGGTCCTTTTCCTCCAGTGTGGAATCCCATAGCATATCTGGATTACAACAATCTGTGGAGGACATTAGATAACATGGGGAAGGAGGTATGATGGGTATGAAGTTTGCATTGGAAACTTATTGAGTAACTATATTTTATGTCATCATTATAGTAAACCTTCACCCAGCTGTATTAAATAGCTTTTGGAAGAATTAATCTTTATTATTACTTACTCTGTACATTTTGAGAAATCACTTTCTATATCAAGATCTTTGGCTCCAGCATATAGCAGAAAGACCAGCATCTTTCTTTGGATTTAAAAGATCTGGGTTCAAATACTACCACCTTTGAATATGAGGAATCTTACTCTTTGACTTTTGGCAAGGCATATTAACCTTCCTGGACCTTAATTTCCTTATCTATATAATGAAAGAGAGCTGAACTAGATAGATCCTTGATTCCTTATCTATGAACTGGCAAAGAAGTATACAGTTACTTTTCCTCTGACAAAGTCATCACAAATAATGTGAGAATTGAAATTTACCTTCCTCTGTTAGTTAACATTCAGCATGTTAACTTAACCTGTAGTAGAATCTAATGTGTAACTTGGTGATTAAGAAATGTTCTCTAAAATCACCCTACTTAGGAATCTGTCTACCAAAACAAACACAGGAATTATACGAACACAACTACAAAAAAACTTTCCATACAATTAAAACTAGATCTAAGTAATTGGAAAAACATTGATTGCTCATGTGTAGGATGAGCTAACATAATAAAAATGACCATTCTACCCAAATTAATTTACCTATTTAGTGCCATACCTATCAAACTACCAAAAAACTTTTTTACTGAATTAGAAAAAACTAAAGCAAAGTTCATTTGGAAGAACAAAAGATCAAGAATATCAAGGGAAATAATGAAAAAAAAACATGAAGGTGGCCTAGCAGTACCAGATATTAAGCTATACTATAAAGCAGCGGTCATCAAAAAAATATGGTACTGGCTAAGAGACAGAAGAGAGGATCAGTGGAATAGATTTGGGGTAAGTGACGTCAGCAAGACAGTGAATGATAAACTCAAAGAGCCCAACTTTTGGGACAAAAATCCACTATTTGACAAAAACTGTTGGGAAAAATTGGAAAACAATATGGAAGAGATTAGGTTTAGATCAACATCTCTCACCCTACTCCAAGATAAATTCAGAGTGGGTGAATGACTTGAATATAAAGAAGGAAACTGTAAGAAAATTAGACAAACACAGAATAGTATACTTGTCAGATCTCTGGGAAAGGAAAGATTTTAAAACCAAGCAAGAGTTAGAAAAAATTACAAAATGTAAATAAATAATTTTGATTAAATTAAAAAGGTTTTGTACAAACAAAACCAATGCAAACAAAATTAGAAGGGAATCAACAAATTGGGAAAAAATCTTTATAACAAAAAACTCTGACAGAGGTCTAATTACTCAAATATATAAGGAGCTAAATCAATTGTACAAAAAATCAAGCTATTCCCCAATTGATAAATGGGTAAGGGACATAAATAGGCAATTTTCAGATAAAGAATAGAAACTATCAATAAGCACATGAGATAGTGTTCTAAATCTCTAATAATTAGAGAAATGCAAATCAAAACAACTCTGAGTCATCACCTCACACCTAGCAGGACAGCCAAAGAAAGTGGTGAATGTTGGAGAGGATGTGGCAAAACTGGGACATTAATGCATTGCTGGTGGAGTTGTGAACTGATCCAACCATTCTGGATGGCAATTTGAAACTATGCCAAAGGGCTTTAAAAGACTATCTCCCTTTTGATCCAGCCATAGCACTGCTGGGTTTATACCTCAAAGAGATAATAAGGAAAAAGACATGCACAAAAATATTTTTATCCGCACTCTTTGTGGTGGCAAAAAACTGGAAAACGAAGGTATGCCCTTCAATTGGGGAATGGCTGAACAAATCATGGTATATGCTGATGATGGAATACTATTGCTCTCAAAGGAATAATAAACTGGAGGAATTCCATGTGAACTGGAATGACCTCCAGGAATTGATATAGAGTGAAAGGAGCAGAACCAGGAGAGCATTATATACAGAGACTGATACACTGTGGTAAAATCGAATGTACTTCTGTACTGGCAGTAATGCAGTGATCTAGGACAATTCTGAGAGACCTATGAAAAAGAATGCTATCCACATTCAGAGGAGGAACTATGGCTGTAGAAACACAGAAGAAGAAACAACTGCTTGACTACATGGGTTGATGCAGATATGAATTGGGATGTAGACTCTAAATGACCACCCTAGTGTAATTATTAATAATATGGAAATAGGTCTTGATCAAGGACATATGTAAAAACCAGTGGAAATGTGCGTCGGCTCCAGGGGATGAGAAGTGGAGGGGAGAGTAAGAACATGAATCATGGAACCATGGAAAAATTTTCTAAAAATTAAAAATAATAATAAATGCTCCCCATTCAGGATTTAACTTTACAGAGGAGCATGGACATAGTTCCCAAATGAGGATTATGTTCTTTTTTTTTCAGATTCCTTTTGAGGCTCCATGGCAGGCACCTCATGCTGAAGAATGGGACAGGATGACCATGAAGGAACTCATTGAAAAAATTTGTTGGACAAAGTAGACTTGAGCTCATTTAGTTTTGGAATTTCTTTTATATTCCTCACCTCCTTTTATACACTGTCTCTCTGGTGATTTCCTTAGTAATTTAGAAGAAGAAAGTTAAAAAAAACACTTATTTTCCTGATTATTAAGCAATCTTAAGGGAACTGTTCTTGCACTTAGATTAGGAATATTTATCCTTTTCTCAGCCATGGGTTCCTTTGGAAGTCTGGGCAGAGTCATGAGCCCCTTCTCAGAAAAAAATATTTTTAAATGTATAAAATTAAATACTTTGGATTAGAAAGGAAAATAACTATGTTAAAATATAGTTATAGCAGCTTAAAATTTTTTCTGAGTTTCTGAATTTGAGGTTAATAACCCCTAAAGATGAATATAGTGCAATCTCTTTTTTAAAAAGGCAGAATTGTCTAATAATATAAGAAAGGTGGTTCCTTTCTTAGTGGCAAGTACAGAATAGTGGCACAAACAGAATGGGAGTGGCTAAGAAATATATACCATATTTTTTAGGTTCTGAGTTGTTTTATTATATCTTTGAGTATGTGTTCAAAGCAGTTCTTTTTCAGGGAAGGCATTTCATTAGTAATTAAAATCTGGATTTAAATCCATCCAAAAAAACTTAATAACTGAAGCCCAAGTCTAGTCACTTAACTTTTCTCACCTTTGATTTTTCTCATCTGTAAAACGAGCATAATAATAACTGATCTCATAGGGTTGTTGTGAGAATCAAATGAGATCCTCTAGGTCAAGTGTTTTACAAAGCTTAAAATGCTATAGTAGATGTCAACTATTATTTTTATGAGTCCAATGTGGGATACAGTTGTGACCTCATAGAAACATCCTTGTAATTTTTCTTTATGTAAATTATCCTCAGGCTCTTTAAATCCATTAGTAATGGTCTGTGCAGAACAGTGAATCTCTTTATTATCCTATCACCTCATTCTAAGGGTAAACTAAATGTATCCTGGCATTCAGATTTCATTGGCAAGAGGACAAAAAGCCAGGTGCCAAAAGTAAAGAAGAATCAGTTAGATCACTAAATCCAGTGTCCCAAGGCCTCCCTGGAGTCATGTGTGCCATTACCTCTGGCTACAGTAGAAGTTGCCCATCTCTGAAAAATAGTGCATTAAATCCACAATTAAAATAAAAAGTTTAATACTAATTGCTTTTAAAGTGCTACTTATTAAAGTAAATACTTATGCTTCAGGCAAAGACTTTGATGCTAAAATTAGAAAAGATTATTAATATGTATTATTATCATTACCCTTTAGATATTCAGCTTTTATGAAATCTCTCATCCTTTATTTAAAAAAAATCATAAAGTACACATGATCCTATTCTGCACTTGCAACTCTCCTTTGAACCTGAAGAATACTGGACAAAAATCCATTTCTTAGATAACATCCTGACTTTCCCATAGGGAATTATATTAGTATATGCCAAATTTATAGTAAAATTGACTAAATTAGATTGACATAGGGAAAGATCGGGTTAAATTAGCAACACATGAGTTGTAGGATATTTTCAAAGAAATGCAGTTTTATGACTTCCACCTTTATGTAGTAAAACAAACTAATGGTTAAGGCAATATTGCCAAATGGAGATCATTTGGCTTTAATTATCATTTTTACTAGCTTATTTTGCAAGGTGTTCAGATAGTTGTTGCTTACTGCTTGGAAATAATTTCTACTTAGCTCACAGGGTTGTTATAAAGGAGGCTCATTGTAAACTTTAAGTCACTATAGAAATAGAAGTTGTTGTTGCTCTCTGAAGAAGGTTCTACTTTTAAAGGCCCTCTTTATGTGTCCAGAGAGAAGACACTTCAGAATGTGCTTGAGGTTTTCTAAGGTTAATGGTCCATGAGTTCTCTTTTGTCCTTTCCCAAATATGCAGTACATTCCTTTATAGGAAACACTTGATCAGAATGCAGTGAAAATCACCTTATCTTTTTTGGAGATAAAGCCCATTATGAAAGTACTGACATCAAATAAACAAGATTTAGACAGTACAGAAAACTCTCATGAGTAATTGATGCCAGTTTACTCTGCAATGATGAGGTAGGGAAGGGGGGAGGAAGTAAAGAAGAAATAAACTTTAAAAGGTCCAAGTAATGGTAACCATCAGGGAAACCGCAAAATTTTGTGTAGGCAAGTCACTCTTAAAACAAGTTAATAAGCCACAAGTGCTTAAACTACTCGTAATTATATTCAAATTGGGGTTGCAGTTACACTTACAATTGTCTGGCTTCTAATACTGGCCCAGATCTGTATCCTAGGAACCTTTACTCTGAAGAACTCTAGAGTTCCCCAAGTTTTACCATCCTGAGTAGTAGCTTCTGTCTTTCCATTACCTTTCAACTTCACCTTCCATCTGGGAAAAATTCACTTCTGGCAGCCTCCAAAGAGTTATATACTCAATTATATTTGTGTCTCTATATGTGTATTATATATATGTATATACACAAGATTAACTTGCTTAGAAGTTTTCCTTTCTCTCTAGGATAATGAAGAGGTCAAAACAAGTATTGTATTCATATCACAAAACCATGATAAAGGAATGTATGAAATATGAAGTTTTATTTTAAATATCCTCTTCTTCCATTGCATGAAACATGAACTTGCTTTTGTCTAGAAACAACATACAGCAATGGGATACCTAAACTTTTGGCTTTGTAAGCAAAAAGGAACCTTAATAAACTTTTTTTTGTAGGTTTAAGGACTTGAGGGAAAATTTTGATTGCAAATATATCTAGAATAGGCATTTTTCTTCTTGCGAACCATGATTTGTAAACTGTTAGCTATAATGTTGAATGTTTACATTACAGTGGGACTAAAATACATGAGACAAAGCCAGTGACTTCCTGAAAGTGGAGCAGACTTTGGTCCACTCAGAGACATTAGGAGAAAATAATATGGTGATCAAGATAAAATAATTGATGGTTAATGATATAGAAAGGATCATAGCATATTATATGTATGTGAACACATGTTTGGTCTTTGTTATTTCATTGGCAGAACTGCCAGGAACTTTGCTTTGCTTTTTGTGAATATCAACGTTACCTCTGAAGCTCATGAGGTCTCTGCCCTCTGGTTCCTGTGGTATGTGAAGCAGTGTGGGGGCACAACCAGAATATTTTCTGTCAGCAATGGGGGCCAGGTATGCCATGCCTTTCTTTTCACTGTACTTAGATTTAAGTCTAGCATTGTAACAGACTGACAGTGATTTATTAAGTTTGGAGAGTGAGTAAATGGCAACTTAAGAATTTAGTATGAGCTTATTTTTAACAGTTATTTCTTATTTTCATTCTCTTTATTCTTAAAAGGGAAGAATTTAAAGGTTGGAAGATCTCATTTTCCCCTTTGAGGTCTTAGAGGTTAGGGGGATGTACCTCAGGGGACATAGCTTTGCTTAATTCTGGAATGTATTTTCTCTCATTGGAGCCAGGAGAACCTGAATTCTAGTCATGCCTCTGGCTCCTATTGGCTCCGTGACCCTGAGCAAATCATTTGACCTCTCAGCGCTTGAGGTAACTCTCTTAAGACTATAAGGTGCAGAGAAGATCCCAGTCTCAATGGTTAACAGGGATTTTCCTCACTTGGATGTCCAGTATACCAAATAAATCATAGGTCCATCACATATTCTTATGGTATTTTCCTTAGTAAGTTAAAGGTAGGATGTGAACTAATACAGAGTCCTTTCCCATGCCATCCATTAATATGTATTAAACCATTTGGGGATCTGTTTATATTTTTAAACTCTGCAATTCTTGGCATTTTGTTATTGTTCAGTAGTTTCAGATGTATCTTTAAAATTTTTTTCTTTATTTTATTCCAAGGGATATTTATATCCCTTGAACATCGGATGTATCTGACTCTTCATGACTCTGTTTGGGGTTTTCTTGGCAGAGATACTGGAACGCTTTGCCATTTCCTTCTCCAGCTCATTTTACAGATGAGGAAACTGAGGCAAACAGGGTTATTAAGTGACTTGCCCAAGGTCACACAGCTAAGCTAGTAAGTATCTGAGGCTAGATTGGTACTCAAGGAAGATGAGTTTCTGATTCCAGGCCTAGCACTCTATCCATTATGCCCCCAATAATAAACCAACATATTTTTAAGCCCCCTAACATCATGATCGTATTTTCAGGCTGTGTGTATTTGCAAATGTTAAGTATTTAGTCTCTTCTCCAAAATAGCTTATGACCAGAGTAGTCATCCCTCACTCCATTGGACTTTTCCACAAATTATTCAGATTAGTGTAGGTACTAGAATACAAATATTTGTTCTGTAAGTCTTTCCTAGACTTTGTGGATAGAAGCTCCCCGCCTTTTTTTTGGCCATCATTGAATTTTAAAATGTGCAATTAAATTAAAAGTAACTGAAGCCAAAAATAAATTCACTTGTTGCTTTCTGGTGATGAGCAGCACTATTATTAAACCCCTTCTTGTATGTTGGATACTAGAGTTGGTCTCTGGGTCTACACTCAAGCCTTTCAAAACTTGATATACTATCTGATATAATATCTTGATTTGTGCACATTAATCATAGCTAGAGCTGTGCTTCATGAAATCTAGCTTTTTGATTTAATAACTTAAAATTTTTATCTAATTTTACTAATCCAAAGTAGGATGAGGCTGAAACTTTGGTGCCATTGATTATTTATGGTATTACTTATTCACTAGGACATCATCTATTAATTTTAGGATAGAATTTCTAATTCTAAATATTCATTTCCATTTTACGTACTTAAGCAATTCCCATCCTCCCTCTTAACAAGAAATTCTACCATTCATTTATTTTTAAATTTCACATTCCTGATCTTTGTGCCCTCTCATTCATGAAGGACTGGATTTAGTTACATAAGATTAGAAGGCATTCACAAAGTTATCTACAAAGCCAGTAGCAGAGCCAGAATCCAAATTCTCTGGTTCTCTAAATTCTCTTGTTCTGTGCAAAATGCTTCTTGATCTACTGATTGCTTCTGATTTAATCTTACCCCAATTAGAAGTACACTACTAAGGTATTTCCCACTAATTTGGAAGCTATACAAGATGAGAAAAATAGCATTAATTTACTTTTAACTTTTCCTGATTTGTTCTTTGAATTCAACACTGTTATTAGTTTGCCCCTATTTCTTGAATGGTCTTAGGTGCTATTGACTACTGATTCTTTCATTTTGATCTGATGAATGCCAATTTAGTTTATAATGGGGAGATTTTATTTGCAGCCATTTAATGCTGTTTTAGTTTCCCATGACTACTTAACCCTTACTTGATATTTGAATCTACCATACACATGCACTTTGTAGCATTAAAATCTAATTTTGGTTTAGCATAGTTCCATTTCCAAAATACAAGTCAGATAGCTAGTGAATATAAATATATATGAAGATCTATATAAATATAGATGTAAATACTGTATACCAGTTTCCTAATAGAAGATAAATACTAAAATAAAGTCTAATCTCCAGGTAATACCTTTAAAAAATGTTTTCATGTTTACTGCAGTATTAGTGCAGGTGCACAAGGACCAAAGGTATAGAATTGATGAATAAAAAGATATCATAACTGACTATTTCTCAGTGCTGACCACAGCCTCCTATGAAAATACTGTTGAGGGCCTTGAAGGAATTGGGAAATGTGATATTTGTGTCAAATCTTTAATTGTCCTCACTTTCAAACATAAGAATTGTTATTTCCTAGAAGATTCTTGATCTGTTCCGCTCAGTCTTTTCTTCCTGACAGAAGAAGCAAGGGATATATTGTTGAAAAAAATGTGACTTTTATTGAGATCAAACCCTCAGAGATTATTAGGAAGTGTACATTAATCATACTTGCTTTTGAGAACAACAACAAAAAAAAACACTTTTGGAAATCTTTGTTTTTAGCCTGGAACAAATTTTTTTTGTTTCAAGCTAAAAATAATTTTTTCATCTGCTTCAAAAAACATTTAACAAGAAATTTATCCTCTTAACCTTGAGCTAAGATTGGTCTATAAAGTATTAAACTGACACAATAGCTGATTTAAAAGTTAATAATCTGACACAGACAGTGCACAAGGGAGGGGCTTTTTCCTGCACTATTTTAAGTTATATTGAGTACCAAGATTCTTTCTTGTCCTTCTTTGTCTTTTCTAGAATATGTGGCTAAAAAGATATTTTTTTAGCTTTTCGTTAAGGCATTTATTAAGCATATGCTATATGTCAGGTCCTGTGCTAAGGTGCTAGAAATGATGGACTTAAGATGCTGAATACACATTTTTGGTCATAGCCATCATGTAGATTTGAGTTCCTTGACTACAGGAATTTTGTTTGGTTTTATTTTGTTTTTTTTCTTCCCAGTTATTAGGAGAGGGAGATTAGGGAAGAGAAACTTGGCTATGATGATGAAAAAAACAAAGAAACCAGACCATTGAAACATTTTCTTTAATGTAGAGAAAAGATCTGAAGAAAGTTCCAAAGGAATCACAGACACAAAGGATAGCTTTGAAAATAAGATGTGAACTTATTATATACTTTTTAAAAAAATAAAAGATGGGTAATATGAAATGAAGAAAAAAACAAACTTTTTGTTCAAATAAATGCCACATTTAAGGAACATGAATCCTCCCAGATTCTGTAATTCAGTTTCAAATTATGTAATGGGGTTTATTGTCAGCTTCCCATAGGAATATTTATATTGCTGTAATTCCCAGTTGGTCTATTTTCTATTCATGGCTTTGTGCCCACCATGTCTCCTTAGCTAGCTAATATCACTAATCAGTCAGTTCACAAGTATTTGTTCCAGTCAGAGTTCTGTCAGGAGCTAGAAGCATGCAAATTGCAAATAGCCCCCAACCTCAAGAGGTATAAAACTAGTTGGAAAACAAGATTAACCCACATGAAATGATTTCCTACTTATGTGGTCAAAAAAATTATCATAACTTATTTTTATAAGTAAAGCCAACTCAACATCTTAACCATTAGAACAAGAAAAGCAATTTAATAGCATCTTCATAGATGCATTTTTGAAGAAGTAAGACAATAGTGATCGCTGTTAGCCCTTCAATTTTGGCTGAGCATATTGGCTTCAAATCCTGAGTCTGACATATACCATACAATGTTGACTTATTTTTTCCCTAGGTTTTTCAGCTGAGTTTCAGAAGTCCAAGTATAAGAAATAGAATAATCCTACTTTTGCCAGGCCAGAAGTCAATAAGACTCATTTCCCCAAGGTCAAATCTGACCTCAGACATTTGATAGCTGTGAGACCACGGAGAAGTTACTTAATCCTGTTTGCCTGTTTCCTCATCCATAAGATGAACTGGAAAAGGAAATTGCAAGTGACTTCAGTATCTCTGCCAAGAAAACCCCAAATAAGATCACAGTTAGACATGACTGAGATGACTGAATAACAATAGAAAATTTTGAAATTAGATGATTACAACCTTATTGTCACTCCAAAATCAGCCCCATTGGTTTCATTAATTCTCATTAAAGAATTTAATTTTGGGTATTTGTGGTATTGTATGTGTGTATGATGATTAAAATAGATTAAATCATGAAGTCGTTGGCTATATTAAAGGAGTAAATAAGATGAAAAACATTAAGAACTATTAATCCAGACAATTCCAGCAAGATACTACCTAAGAAATGAGGAAAATCGGAAGCAGTGATCTTTAGGGTAAAACTCCAACTTTAACTTAGTGTCGTAGACAGAGCACTAGACCTCTGATCAAGAAAAACCACCTTCCAATCCTGACTCAGTAGCTGTGGGACCCAAGGCAAGTCACTTAACTTCTCAACCTTACTTTCTTCAACTAAAAAATGGGGATGATCATGGTATCTATCCCACAGAGTTATTGTAAAGATCAAATGAAATGTAATGTATATAAAGAACTTTACAAGTTTCCAAAAAAAAGCCACATAAATTTGTGATTATTATTAATTGCTGTTATTATTATGTTCAGGATTCCGTTTGTCCTGGGGCTTAGAAGCACAAAAAAACAATGGTATTTTTCTTTAAATATTTTATTAGTGTTCTGAAAGGGTTCTTTCTGTAAACAATGGTTTTTCATTCTTTTAAATAATGTAAATAATATTAATTCAAGTATCTGTCCAAAGAAGCTTGAGCAGAACAGCTGGGTGGCTCAGTGGATTGAGAGCCAGGCCCAGAGCAAGGAAGTCCTCAGTTCAAATCTGGCCTCAGACACTTCCTAGCTGGGTGACCCTGGGCAAGTCATTTAATCACAATTGCCTAGTCCTTACCACTCTTCTGACAGAAGGTAAGAGATTAAAAAAAGTGGCTCTGAGGGAAAGAATAAGCATTTATTAAGTGCCTACTGTGTGCCAAGCATTGTGCTGTTTGACAAATATCTTATTTATCCCTCACAATTCTCAAGAAGTAGGTGCCATTATCCCCATTTTATAATTGTAGGAACTGAGGCAGACAAAAGTTAAAAGATTTGCCTAGGGACACATAGCTAGTAAGTTTCTGAGGCCAGATTTGAAATCATGTCTTCCTGAATCCATGTTCGGGAATCTCCTTGCAAATACTGTTAATTGAGATACCTTTTGGAAGAGAATCCTGCTTCTGTTGTTAAATACCTCTTTATTTTACACTGACCAGATGAGTTTCTCAGACAAACATCCAAAAATCCATTTCATTGACATGGACATTCCCATATACCTTGTCTTTAGCAGATGGCTTCATGAGTGATTGTGGGTAGATACATTCCTTCTCTGACAGTCATCTTTCTGGTCATATATCTCTCTGAAAAAAACCTTCAGTCTTAGAGGATATGCCAGTGAAATACAAGCTTGCGGAGTAGCTACACAAACCAAAGTATGATTGTTGGCTTTCTTATAATTTAGTGTATGCTACATGTTTGTCCTCTCATTATTGATTGTCATTGATCAGAGGTTTTGGTTTTTTTTTAATGTGTTTTTTTGGCTTTTTTCCTTCCATTTTCTTTCCCATTCCTCTCTCCTCTCATAGGAAAGGAAGTTTGTTGGAGGTTCTGGTCAAGTTAGTGAAAAAATGATGGAACTTCTTGGCGAACGAGTAAAGCTGGAAAGACCTGTATCTTATATCGATCAATCAGGTGAAAGTGTCATGGTGGAGACTATAAACCATGAGAGATATGAGGTAATTTTATTTAACCAAAAAGAACATATTTAATGGGTGACATGTCTATCACTGCTTTATCAAAACAGCAAATGAAACAATTGTAATAAGCACTATGTATTTGCTTTTCTTTGCTTATTTAAGCATCTTTACAAGCATTTTCATTAATGTCTGAAGTTATACTTTCTTGGATTGTTTTGTTTCTTCCTAATGTCCTTTGTACATTGGTACTTAGTATTGGATGCTTCTGAAAATATAAAGAATTACATTTCCACCTTTTTCAAAAGACTGCAATCAAAGTTAAGTTGATGTCATGTATGTGTTTTAGTGCAGATACGTAATTAGTGCCATCCCTCCAATCTTAACTTGTAAGATCCACTTCCGACCAGAACTTCCATCAGAGAGAATCCAGTTAGTCCAACGTCTCCCAATGGGCGCTGTCATTAAATGTGTGATGTATTACAAGGAAGCCTTTTGGAAGAAGAAGAGTAAGTTGTTCTTATTCATATATAACTCATTAAATTGAGAGTCCACATTTGCCAAGAACCAATGTATATATTGTGTATAATTTTTAAAAAAGAAAAAAAACTAATTCAAATAAAGAACCAGATTTCTTTACAGTCCTCAATTTCATGAAGTGGCCACATTAATAACTACATGAAATGGCCACATTAATAACTTCACATGCATGTATGAGTTACTTAATAAGTGTCTGTTGAATATATTGGAGGAAATTGAATTATAAAGTAAAAGATGGAGGAGAGTAAGACCAAATTATCTCAGTCCTCACATAAGTGTTGTTGTCAATCTTTTCAGGACCAGAATAAAACTGGCTTTATTTTGAGCCTAGTATTTGCTAGGCTTAAATAGAAATAGAGTTTTTCTGATGCAATTTTCTTCCCATACTTTGACCATTAGATCAACAGGAAGAATGCACTAATGATCTAGAAACATAAGATTATTAATGATATATATTGAAAGGAATATTTCTAAACAAGTAGACAAAGCAGGTTTTTCCTCTTTGGACAGGACTTCCTTATGAAGTCGTGTTTGTATTCAAGACAGAATAATTTGCAGGTTTAAGGATATATATGTTCAGAATTTGCCATCATGTCTTTAGGAAATTGTATTTGTATGTAATTCAGGACAACAACTGTCCATCTCTATTAATTTGTCATCATCTTGTTTTACTTTACTTTTCAATAAGATTACTGTGGCTGCATGCTCATTGAAGATGATGATGCTCCAATTTCAATCACCCTAGATGACAGCAAGCCAGATGGATCTGTACCTGCCATCATGGGGTAATAGAGAATTTTTAAAATGTTTTATTTTTAGAATTAGAAAAGCTTATTGAGAAGTTATATTTGTTAAAAAGCACAACTAAAACAAAGATCAATTTAGAGGTAAAAACTTAACAGGATTTCAGAATTACTTCATTTTAATTCAGCAAATTTATTAACTGCATGCTACAAGCTAGACACTGTGCTAGGCCCTGAGGACACAAAGACAAAACTGACATATAGTCAAAATAGAATTGTACAAATTTGTTAAGGAAGAACACTAGCAACTGTAGGTGTGAAGTAGATCAGAAAAAGTCTTTTGTATTATAGGAGATGGCATTTGAGATGAATCTTGAATGGAATTAGAGATTTTCTAAAGAGGGAGAGGAGGAGTTGAGAGGATTTCAGGAATGAAGGCAGAAGATGGAGTGTAGCTAGTTTAACTGGATTAATTTTTAGAGTATATAATGGGGATTAATGTAGAATCAATTTGAAAAGATAGACTAGAGCTAAGTTATAAAAGGCCGGGAATTCCAAACAGTGGAGATTCTCTTTGGTCCTAGAGGTTATTACCTCCCTGGAGTTGATTGTTCGGGGAAGTTACATAGACCTGTATTTTGAAGAATATCAGTTTGGCATCACTGTGTGGGGAGATGGATTGAAGGAGACCAAAAGCAAATAGCCAGTTTGGAGCTATTACAAAAGATATAGAGGTCCTAAATAAGACTGGTGACTGTGAATGGAAAGGAATAGATGTTTTGGAAGTAAAACCAAGGAACCTTGACAACTAATTGGATTTGGGAAGTAAGGGAGATGGGGAAAGTAAAGGATGATTCCAAGGTACAAATCTGGAGGACCTGAAGAATGGTGGCATCTTTGAGAGGATGATGGATGAGTTTCAGGAAGAAGAAGGTAATTTCTATTTTGGACCTATTAAATTTGAGATGTCATCCTGATAGAGATCTACAACAAATAGTTAGTGGTGCCAGATTTATATTTCAAGAGAAAAACAGGGACTGGATATGTAGAATTGGGAAAAGTCTACAAAGGGAAGATAATTGCCTTCCTCTCCCTTGCTCCAGAAAAGAGATTCTAGGATAGAGCCTTGGGAAGGATTGGGATAATCATCTCAGAAACTGAGAAGCAGTGACTACATATATGAAGAGAACCATGAGTGTCATGAAAATGTGGGGAAAGGGTTTAGGAAGAGGTCAACAGTATCAGAAGGTACAGAGAGGATAAGAATGTCAAGGCTGAAAAAGGCTGTTGAATTTAATAATTAAGGCATCATTGGTAAACATGGAAAGGGCGGATTAATTCAAGTTGCAGAAAACTAGATTATGAAGAGTTGAGAAGTGAATAAAATATGATGAAATGAAGAAAATGAGTGTAGATTATTTTCCCTAGGGTTTTGGTAGTGAAAAGGAGGAGTGATGTAGAGCTAATAGCTTCAGGGGATATTAGAAAATGAGGAGACTTTTTGATGAGTAGAGGAGAGAAAAAGTTACTTTTGTCTTTACTGGGGAAAAAAGTATGGATTGAACATAAGAATGGGAGAATGACTGATGAAGCAAAATCCCAAAGGAGATGGAAACAGAGGCACATGGAGAGGGGCTGACCTTAGGAAGAAGAATTATTTTGTTCTAACAAGACTGGAACAAAGGAGGAGAAAATGGGGGTTGTGTTGAGTGTATTTAAGGTAAAGAATTGGGAAGAAGAAGGAGCTTATGAAAGGATGACCTCATTTTTTTAGTGAAATAGAATGAAGCATAGGTTGCTTGGGAGACACATTAAAAATAGAGAAATGATCATTATGGGGAAGTACATCACAAACAAAAAGAAAAATCTTAACAAAAATATTATTGTGTTTGCACCCTTATGCCTCTGCCTGGTCCTCTTTTTTCCCCTCTCCCCCATGAAATGAATATTTAAAGATAGAGATTAAGCCTTATAGAGCCATAGCTGGAAGGATCAATTGGCCCCTCTTCCCACCTGAAACTACAAGCTCAATGCATTCAGTATTCAGAGAAGCCCTTGAAAATGTCCGGAAAGAATACAGGAAGATTGAGAAGGCTGTAAAATAAGGGGATTGGATTAGGACATCTGAGTACTTATTTATCTATAATATCCTAAATTATTGGTAAGAATGTAGATGCCAATGACATTGTGACAATTATTTTCCAGCCCTGTGGCATACACATTACATAACATTACACAAACTTTTCCAGAAGTACAAAACACAGTGGAACATGAGCACCAAAGAAATGCCACCCAGGCAGCCACGCTCCACTGGTGAGAACCTGGCTCTCTTTCTCCCTTCTTCCTAAACACACACTGGCACCATAGGCCAGCCTAGAAGCCTGCCTCACAGCCAAGGCTCTCCATGATGCTAGCTGCTACTTACGGTCCACCTCAGAGAGCAAGAAAAGCTGATGCCTTCATTCAGGCTTTTGGAAACAAATAATAGCCTTCCTGTCTCCCTGCCTCTGCCATCTTAACCTGGCTAGCATCCTTCATCAAACAGTCAGCAAGCATTTATTAAGTACCTGTTATATCCCTAGGCCTTATGCTACGAACTAAACAATAAACAAAAGCAAAATTGCCCTTGCCCTCAAGGAATTTACATTCTAACAAGAAAACATGTATATTTTCATATATACATATGATATATGCATATCTATATGCATGCATACATATGTGTGTGACCGTTTATATAACACATCTTATATGTGTACACACATATATGGATATGTAATATTTTGTTAGATACAGGGAGGATGTTTTGTTAGATAAATGAAAGATGAATTGGAGCAGTGACAGACCAGAAGCAGAGAAAGCAATTAAGAAGCTATTGCCATAGTCTAGATGAGGAGTAATGAGGGGCCTGAAATAAGATTCTAGTTGTATGAGTAGAAAGAAGGGGATGAATACAAGACATTTTGTAGAGACAGGAAGTAGAAGGTTTGGTATCTAACCAGATATGTGGAGTGAGAGGGGAGAATTAAGGATGGCACTGAGGTTGTAGAACTTGGTTACTGTTACCTGGAGGGTAGAGATACCCTTGGAAAATTAAGAAAGGGTTTAGGGGAAAGATAGTGAGTTCTATATTTTGAACATGCTAAATAAATTTGAAATGCTTACTAGATATGCTCAGTAGGCAAGTCGGTAATGTGGTACTGGTTCTCAGATGGCAGACTAAGACTGAATATGTAGATGTGCGAGTCACCTGCATAGACATACTAATTGAACCTGCCATGGTTGCTAAAGAGGTCATTGAGAGAGAGTGTAGAAATAAAAACATATGGCCAAGAGACACCCAGGACAGTTGCTGTTGAGTGGCAGTGTCACAAGCTATACAACAGAGGACATACAAGAAAGTGAAAGGAGAGAAAGTGAAATCACTAAGATTTCAACCTTTTGATCATTCTAGAATCAGAGTAGATTTTTTCATGTTCTTTTTTTTTTCATATAAAGTGTTAGATCTTTGGGATTTCTAGCTAAAAATAAAGGGAATTTAGAACTTTGTTATTACATTCCTTTCCTTCTCATTATTGCACCTGTGTGCCATTTCCTGAAAAGGATAACTATATTTTATACTGATATTGATTCTTGAGTAGTTCCCCAATAGAAAGAGTGGGGAATATCTGTCCTTCCTTCTACACTGAGTATATGTAGCACAGCTCAGCATACAGCAGGTAAGACCTGATATGTCAAGCAGGAACATAGATAGCTCTAGTCAAGGTACTGTGGAGTCTCCAAGATTTCTCTCATTTCAAATTCTGAGGCTCATTTTTTTGTGTACCAAAAGTTTCTATGTAGAAAGGGGCCTGCTTGGGACTATCATTTAATAAGGACCACATCTTCTTCATCAGTCAAATGATCCTCTTAAGGATCAAGGTATTTAGTTTTTATTTTCTTGTTTGTTTTTGCCTACCTTCAAACAAAAGGGATAGTATCCTCTGAAGTACCAGAAGGTAGAAGTGGGTTGGGAAGTTCAAAGACAAAAGCCTCATGGGCTGTAAGAATGCTTTCTTACTTGACTTTTGGTTCTGCCATTTACTATTTCAATTAACGTTTGGCAAATCACTAATCACTCTGGACCTAAATTCTTCATCTCAAAAATGAAGGGAGTTAGACTTGATGATCTGTAATTCTTGGGTATTCCAATGAAAAAGACCTTAGTAAAACAGTGAAGAATGTTGTTTACAAAAAAATACACTTAAAGCAGAGAGACACACAGAGTGGAGGTAAGAAGCTGGAGCAGAATCTATGCTTCAGCTGAAATTAAAAAAAAAAGCAAAGGTAACAATCATAATCTCAGACAAAGCAAAAATAAAACTAGTTAAAAGAAATAAACATGGAAACTGCGTTTTGCTAAAAGGTACCATATACAATGAAGAATACTAAAACCAGAGAAAATTAGATTTTCTATAATGCTTTATATTTAGGTCAGGAAACTTATTTGGTGCAAGATTTGAGACTTTCAAGAAAATGTCACCACTAACACTGACTTAGAGAAAAAGAACACAGGCTTTAAAATAAGTCTCATGATCTTTTATCTTCAGGCAAACAAAATCTTGTTTAAATATGTGGATTGTAGGGTAAAATTAAAATAGAGTTGAAATCATTAACACCATAAAAGTGCATCTTGAGCAAAAACATGGAAATATGAATATATATCATAAAGTTTAATAATCATGATGGGTGTGTGCATATGCCTATATTTGAACTTTTTCCTATAAAGGTCAAAAACTAAACCAGTTCCTTCTCTGAGATGATACTGTCTGGATTCACACAATTGTTTTCTCTTTAACTTAGAATTTTTTTTCCCTGTCTCCTCTCATTACCCAATTCTCAATATGTCCATGGTAATGGGAACCTTGAACTAGTTACCATTTTGATTGAACTATATAATTAATATATTTTAAATTTTATAGTTATTTATATATTCATAATAATATGTTCTAATATGACATATTAAATGACTTATTTATTTCATTTAATTGATTAAATGAATGAATTATTAGTAGTACATGATTTGTTTTATTTTATACTCTTCTTTTCCTCTGCAAAACAACTTAGTGAAATTTCTTTAGGTCATTTTATAATTATAGGACTTCACTTTTTTGTGATTGATTTGGATCTTTGGATAGAATTTTTGTCAGTTATAGCCTTAAGACCTCATATTATGTTATATATGTTTCATATAATCTTTAAGATACTTATAATAATTGATGATGTAAGTATAAATACAAGTTTTTTTTACTAAAAAGGAGAGCAAATATGGCGGTAATACTCAGTTTTTTTTCATAGGGGCATGTGAGACAGAAGGGATAAATCTCCTTATGTCACATAAGCTAAATGTTTAAATATTTTATTTTTCTCCTCAGATTTATCCTTGCCAGGAAGTCTCATCAACTTGCTAGCATTAGTAAAGAGCTACGGTAAGAGTAAAATTTGAAAAAAATATATTTAAGCATGACATTAATTGTATTTTGTTGTTTTTCAGACCTGTGATTTCAATATTTTAATGAACCCACTTTGATATAATTCCCTCTAATTACATGAACCATTAGCTTTTCTATAATTTAAAGTCATTAGAATTACTGTGGTACCCTCTAAGTAAAGAAGAACTAGGTGCAAGCCCTGCCTCTGACATGTACTGGCTGTGTGACCTTTAGCAAATCATCTATTAAAATGACAGCTTCATTTTAAAAGTATTAGTGGGTAGCAAGGTGGTTCAGTGGTTAGAGGGATATGACTAGAGTTGGGAAGACCTGGATTTAAATCTAGCTTTATACACTCCCTAGCTGTGTGACCCTGGGCAAGCCACTTAACCTCAGTTGTCTAGCCTTTACCCCTCTTCTGCTTTGGAACCAATACTTGTATCAATTCTAAGACAGAAGGTAATGATTTAAAAAAAACAAGTCAAAGAACAACTAACTCCAATACTACATAAACTATTTGGAAAAGATAAGAGAAGGAATTCTTCGAAATTTCTTTGGTGACATACTAGGAAGATCTAAAACAGAGAAAGAGACTAGACCATATTATATGGTTTAGTTTGTAGGGTTCCTGTGGAAAGAGTGATGAATGAATCATAAACTAAATCTTAAAGTTGGAGGACTGTCTTAGAATTTATCTAATGCAGACTTCTCAGTCTAGCAATCTCTTCTACTTCTACAATCTCTTCTATATTAGAAGGTTGAAAAGCAAAGAATTCTTATCTATTCTTGATACTCAGTAACTATAGAAAAGCATCTCATTCCTCTTGGCCTTGATTTCCTCATCTCTAAAATGGTGATAGTAATAATCAGATTATTTACCTCAAAGTGTTGTGAGAAAAGTATGTTGTCACCACCAATCCACTATGGAAATGTGTTTTGTAATAATGTGTATTTTTGTAAGCAAGTGCACTCATAGGCATTCAAAACTTTATGGATATTTAGTTATAAATATTATAACTGATTATATACATATATATAAATTGTAATCTTTATGACTAAAGCTGTGCATTAACTTTGAAAAAAGTAAGAGACTTGACAAAACTAAGAAAAAAGTTGATTTTGAACATTTAAAAGTGATGACAATTAGCATAACTTAAAGAAAACTTATAGGAATGAATGTGTCTAGTTAAACTCTGCCTTGAAATTATCATAATGAACACAAGTTATAGAAGAGACTTTGGAAAGTATTTGTAAAAGTGCAGACTTAAAGAACATAAGGTTGAAAAACAATGAAAAGTGTAGTAATTAGTACCCTTTTGGGCTTAGAGTTGTTGATTTTTTTTAGTTCAAGTCAAAGCTGTGGTGGTGTAAATGGCTCTAATATAAATGATTCTCTGAACATAAGCGGTTCCTAGATATGAGTCCCTTTGCAAATAATCTTTGCAAATGTAAGCCAAACTATATCTAATAATGATTTTAAGACTATAAACAGAGCCAAGAAATGAAATGTTGAGTAAAGGAAATATATGTTATTTTCCAATCTTTATCATATCATAATAAAATAAACTGTACTTTATGTAGAATTGGTAGTAGACATTTGATTAAGTTTTCATAACATGCCTGTATTTCTTTGGTGTCTGTAAGACATCCAGGATTCTAATATATAACCCTTAGGACTTTAAACAAGCTTCACTGAATAACTTCATTAAATGTTGAATTGCACAGTGACATCTATGGTCAGTGTGTAAAATATTTTGCATTATTTTTGTAGGTATATCAATTGATTAATAGATCACACTCTATGAACAGATGTTTTTTCTTACTTTGTCCTCAAACCTAAACATAAGTCAATAAACAAATATTTTTATTTAACTTATTTTATTTTTTCAATTACACATAGAAACAATTTTTGACAATTGTTTTCTGACATTTTGCAATTCAGATTCTCTCCCTCTCTCCTTCACCCCAATTTGAGGCACTGATAGTCTGATATAGGTTATACTAGTGCTTTCATGCAGTATATATTTCCATATTCCTTGTGCTGTCATAAGACACATATCACACCTACAGTTAAAAAAAAACTCTTGAAGGAAGTGAAGTGAAAGTTGGCATGCTTTGATCTGCAGTAAAACTTCCAATAGTTCCTTCTTGGTTATGAATATATTGAATTTTTTTTACCAGACTCCCTTGGGGTTATCTCAGAGCTTTGTTTTGCTGATAATACTTTGGTCCTTTACTGCTGATCATGGTACGATATTTCTGTTACTGTATAAACTGTTCTCCTGATTCTGTTCACTTTCACCTTGCATCAGTTCATATAAGTCTGTTCATTGTGTCTTATGGTGCAATAGTATTCCATTACTATACCATATACATATATATATATATACCACATATGTATATATATA
>NC_058132.1:403960017-403960874 GCF_016433145.1 Gracilinanus agilis
TCTCCCTGGCTTTGGAATCAGTACCATATTTGTGTCATAAAAGGAATTTGGTAGGACTCCTTCTTTGCTTATCATATCAAATAATTTGTATAGTATTGGGATTAGTTGCTCTTTGAATGTCTGATAGAATTCACTTGTGAATCCATCAGGCCCTGGCGATTTTTTCTTAGGGAGTTCTTTGATGGCTTGTTCAATTTCTTTTTCTGATATGGGATTATTTAGGTATTCTATTTCTTCTGCTGTTAATCTAGGCAGTTTATATTTTTGTAAATATTTGTACATATCTCCTAAATTGTTATATTTATTGCCATATAATTGGGCAAAATAGTTTTTAATGATTGCCTTAATTTCCCCTTCATTAGAGGTGAAGTCTCCCTTTTCATCTTTGATACTATCAATTTGGTTTTCTGCTTTCCTTTTTTTTATTAGATTGACCAGTACTTTGTCTATTTTATCTGTTTTTTCAAAATACCAGCTTCTAGTCTTACATTTATTATTTCTGCTCTTTTGCATTTGTTTGCAATGATTCTATGCCCTATAACATGGTCAATCTTTGTGAATGTGCCATGTGCAGCTGAGAAGAAGGTGTATTCCTTTTTGTCCCTATTTATTTTTCTCCACATATCAATTAAATCTAATTTTTCTAGGACTTCATTCACCTCTCTTACGTCTTTCTTATTTATTTTTTGGTTTGATTTATCTAGATCTGACAGAGGAATATTTAGATCTCCCACTAGTATGGTTTTACTATCTGCCAGTTTCTCCTTTATGAATTTGGGTGCTATGCCACCTGGTGCATACATATTTAGCTGTGTTATTTCCTCATTGTTTATACTGCCTTTAATCAGGATGTAATG
>NC_058132.1:403960970-403983407 GCF_016433145.1 Gracilinanus agilis
GGTTTGATTTATCTAGATCTGAAAGAGGAATATTTAGATCTCCCACTAGTATGGTTTTACTATCTATTTCCTTCTTGAGCTCTGCCAGTTTCTCCTTTATGAATTTGGGTGCTATGCCACTTGGTGCATACATATTGAGCAGTGTTATTTCCTCATTGTTTATACTGCCTTTAATCAGGATGTAATGACCTTCCCTGTCTTTTTTAATCATATCTATTTTTACTTTGGCTTTGTCAGAAATCATAATGCCCACTCCTACCTTCTTTTTCTCATTTGACGCCCAAAAGATTTTGCTCAAACCCTGAACCTTAAACTTGTGTATGTCCACCCGCCTCATATGTGTTTCTTGTAGACAACATATGGTGGGATTTTGGTTTCTAATCCACTCTGCTATTTGCTTCTGTTTTATGAGCGAGTTCATCCCATTCACATTCAGAGTTATAATCATCAGTTGTACATTTGCTGACATTTTCAAATCCTCCCCCATTCCTACCCCCTTTTTCCTTATACTTTTTTCCTTTTAAACCAGTGGTTTGCTATTGAGCCGCTATCCCTTATCCCCTCCCTTGATTAACTTCCCTTTCTACCCCCTCCCTTATTTTTCCCCCTCTTTTTGTTTTTAAAGGCCTTATGAATTTCCTCCCCCTTCTCCCCTCCCTTTTTTTGTCCTCCCCACTCTCCTGCTCCCCTTGGTTTATCCCTTCTAACTTTCTCAGAAGGGTTAGATAAGAGTTTTATGTCCCATTGGATAGTATAGCTACTCTTCCCTCTCCAGGTTGATTACACTGAGAGTAAGGTTTGAGTATTACCTCTTAATGCTCTCTTCCTCTCCTTCTTATAATAGTATTTGTCCCCTCTCCCTCCCATGCCCTCTTTGTGTGTAATAGAATATCCTATTTTCTTATTCACTCAAGTTTCTCTTGGTGTCCCCTGCTATTCACCCCCTCTTTCCCATCCCCCATGCCATCTTAGATTATTTAGTGTTCCACCCTCACCCTGTGAATTATTCTTCTTATTACTATAATAGTGAATATTATAATGGTGAATAGAGTTCACTACAGAGAATTATACATAACATTTCTCTACATAGGAATACAGATAATTAGATCTCACTGAGGCCCTTAAAAAGGCACATTTAAAAATTATAAGTTTTCTTTCTTTCCCCTCTGTATCTTATTTACCTTTTCATGTTTCTCTCGATTTTTGTGGTTGGATATCAAACTTTCCATTTAGCCCTGGTCTTTTCTGTGCAAATACCTAGAATTCTTTAATTTTGTTGAATGCCCATACTTTCCCTTGGAAATATATAGTCAATTTTGATGGGTAGTTGATCCGTGGTTGCAGGCCCAGCTCTCTTGCCTTTCTGAATATCGTATTCCAAGCCTTGCGATCTTTTAGTGTGGAGGCTGCCAGATCCTGTGTGATCCTGATTGGTGCTCCTTGATATTTGAATTGTTTCTTTCTGGCTTCTTGTAAGATTTTTTCTTTTGCTTGGAAACTCTTGAATTTTGCAATTATATTTCTGGGTGTTTTCTTTTCTGGATCGAATGTCGCAGGTGTTCTATGAATCCTTTCAATGTCTATATTGCCCTCTTGTTGTAGGACTTCAGGGTAATTTTGCTGGATTATTTCTGTTAGTATAGAGTCCAGGTTTCTATTAATTTCTGGAAGACCAATTATTCTCAAATTGTCTCTTCTAGACCGGTTTTCTTGGTCTGTCACTCTCTCATTGAGATATTTCATGTTTCCTTCTATTTTTTCAGTCTTTTGACTTTGTTTTATTTGTTCTTGTTGTCTTGAGAGATCATTAGCTTCCAATTGCTCAATTCTAGCCTTTAGGGATCGGTTTTCGGTTATAATCTTTCGGTTTTTCGGCTATGATATTTTGGTTTTCGGCCATAATCTTCTGGTAGGTGTTGTGTGTGGAGGGGTGGGGGTGGAGTGGTTGCTCAGCCCGTGATTTAGTGAGAGCTGTTTCACCCCTTTATAGCATGGAAATGCCTCGATTCCACGTACCTTCCATGCTGTGCCCTGTTGTGGGGTTCCTCCATTCGTCTGGACTTGTTTTTATGTCCCCTTGAGGAGTTTTGTGTGTTTCGGTCAGGAGAGGTTAAGAGCTGCTTCTTACTCTGCCGCCATCTTAACCCGGAACCTCAGCATCCAGATTTTTAAAGGAGAAACTATTGGAGCTTAAGTAGGAAATAAATAGTAAAACTATACTAGTGGGGGACCTCAACCTTCCCCTTTCAGATCTAGATAAATCAAACCAAAAAAAAAAATAAGAAAGAAGTAAGAGAAGTGAATGAAATTCTAGAAAAATTAAGAGTTAATAGATACATGGAGAAAAGTGAATAGGGGGATAAAAAGGAATATACCTTCTTTTCAGCAGCACGTGGTACTATATAAAAATTGACCATGTACTATGGCATAAAAATATCCCAAATAAATGCAGAAAAGCAGAAGTAATAAATGCAATTTTTTCAGATCATAATGTGATAAAATTATAATTAATAAGGATTCATGGAGTGGCAAATTAAAAATTAATTGGAAATTAAATAATCTAATTCTTCAGAATAGGTAGGTTAAAGATCAAATCATAGAAACAATTACTGATTTCACTAAAGAGAATGACAATATATCAAAATTTTGGGGGTAAAGCCAAAGCATAAATCCATAAAATGTATATCCCAAATGCCTATATCAACAAAAAAGAGAAAGAGATCAGTGAATTGGGCGTGTAACTAAAAAAACTAGAAAAAGAACAAATTAAAATCCTCAGAAAAAGACCAAATTAGAAATCTTTAGGATTTCTCAAAAGAGAAATTAATAAAATTGAAACTAAAAGAACTATTGAACTAATAAATAAGACTAGGAGCTGGTATTTTAGAAAATAAAATAAAGTATTGGTTAATCTAATTAAAAAAAGAAAGAAAAGAATTAAAGTAACAGTATCATGAATGAAAAGGATTATCTCACCACTAATGAAGAGTAAATCAGGGAAATTATTAAGAACTAATTTGCCTAATTATATGACAATCTAGGTGAAATGGATGACTGTTTACAAAAATACAAATTGCCTAGATTAACATAAAAGGAAATAGAATACTTAAATAATCTCATCTCAGAAAAAGAAATTGAATAAGCCATCAAGGAACTCGCTAAGAAAAAATTCCCCAGGGCTAGATGGATTCACAAGTGAATTCTATAAGACATTTAGATAACAACTGATCCCAAATATCCAACAAAGTATTTGACCAAATAAGTAAAAAAGGAGTCTTACCAAATTCTTTTTATGATACAAATATGATACTGATTCCCAAGCCAAAGAAGACCAAGAACAAAGAAAGAAAACATTAGACCAATCTCCTTACTGAACATAGATGCAAAAATCTTAAACAAATACTAGCAAAAAGACTACATACAGCAAGTCATCATAAGGATTATTTTCTATGACCAGGTGGGATTTATACAAGAAATGCAAGGCTAGTTTAATATTAGGAAACCATCCACATAATTGGCCATATCAATAACCAAACTATCAAATCACATGATTATCTCAATAGATGCAGAAAAAGCCTTTCATAAAATAGGACTTTTCCTCAAAATAATAAGTAGTATTTATTTAAAACCATCAGCAAGTATCATCTGCAATGGGGATAAGTTACAAGTCTTCCCAAAAAGATCAGGCGTGAAGTTAAAATGCCCATTATCACCAATACTGTTTAATATTGTACTAGAAATGCTAGAAGTAACAATTAGAGAAGAAAAAATTGAAGGAATCAGAGTAGGCAATGAGGAAATTAAACTATCACTCTTTTCAGATAATATGATAGTATACTTGGAGAATCCAAGAAAATCAACTAAAATGCTAGTGGAAATAATTAACAACTTTAGTGAAGGTTATGTAGGATAAGCTAATATAATAAAAATAACAATTCTACCAAAATTAATTTACTTATTCAGTGCCTCACCAATCAAACTACCAAAAATAATTTTATAGAATTAGAAAAAATTATAACAAAGTTGATCTGGGAGAATAAAAGATCAAGAATATCAAGGGAACTAATGAAAAAGAATGTGAAGAATGGGGTCCTAACCACACCAGATCTTAAACTGTACTTTAAAGCAGTGGTCATCAAAGCAATATGGTATTGGCTAAGAGACAAAAAGTTGATCAGTGGAATAGAATTGAGGTAAATGACCTCAGCAAGCTAGTGTTTGATAAACCAAAAGATCCCAGCTTTGGGGACAAAAAAACTACTATTTGACAAAAACTATTGGGAAAAATGGAAAACAGTTTGGGAAAAAACAGGTTTAGGGGAACATTTCACATCCTATACCAAGATAAATTCAAAATGGTAAATTACTTAAATAAAAAGAGAGTAATCAGGTGAATATAGAAAAGTGTATACCTGTCATATCTATGGGAAAGGAAAATTTTAAGATCACCTAAGAGATAGAGAACATTGCAAGATATAAAATGAATAATTTTTATTATATTAAATTTAAAAAGTTTTGTACAGACAAAATCAATGCAACTAAAAGCAACAAACCAGGAAAAATACTTATAACAAAAATCTCTAATCAAATTTATAATGAACCAAGTCAAATGTACAAGAAATCAAACCTTTCCCCAATTGTCAAATGGCCAAGGGATATGAATAGGCAGTTTTCATATAAGAAATCAAAACAATTAATATTCACATGAAAAAGTGTTCTAAATCCCTCCTGATTAGAGAAATGCAAATTGAAACAATGCTGAGGTACCATCTCACACCTGGAAGATTTACCAATATGATAGTAAAGGAAAATAATAAATGTTGGAGGGGATGTGGCAAAATTGGGACACTTAATGCATTGCTGATGGAGTTGTGATTTGATCCAACCATTCTGGAAGGCAATTTGGAACTATGCCCAAAGGACTTTAAAAGAATGATCTAGCGGTACTAATACTAGGTTTGTACCTCAGAGAGAGAATAATGAAAATGTTTGTACAAAAATATTCATAGCCTCACTCTTTGTGGTAGCAAAAAAAAATTGAAAAATGAAGGGGTGTCCCTCGATTGGGGAATGGCTGAACAAATTGTGATATATGATACTGATGGAATATTATTGTGCTATAAGGAATGATGAACTGCTTGATTTCTATATGAACTGGAAAGACCTCCATGAACTGATGTGAAGTGAAATAAGCAGAATCGAGAGAACATTCTACTTGGAAACTGAAACATTGTATAAAGATCATATGTAATCAACTTTGCTACTTATAACAATGCAATGAACCAGGACAATCCTGAGGGACTTATGAGAAAGAACACTGTTCACATTGAGAGAAAGAACTGTGGGAGCAGAAACACAGAAGAAAAACATGATTTATCACTCGTTTATATGAGTATATGATTTATAGTTTTGGTTTTAAAAGATTACTCTATTAAAAATGAATAATATAGAAAATAGATATCAAGTGATAGCACATGTATAATCCAGTAGAATTGCTTTAGCTCTGGTGAAGGGGAGGGAGAGAATATGAATCATGTAACCATAGAAAAATATTTAAAAATAAATTAATCAAAAAATTAAAATAAACAAAATAAACAAAATTTTTAATAAAATACTAAAAAATTTTAAAGAAAAAATATGCTCTGTCTCACTATGCAGATTTGACCCTAAGGGAACAAAGAAATTCACAACACATGTAGGACCTAAGAATCTAAGATAAGCAAAATGCTAAACATCATTATAAGCCAGAGATAGAGCTCCCGATTCTTTATTACTGACATTATTAAAAGAGAACTTTAGCATTCAATACTCCAAACTGTGTTGATATAGAATTTAGCTTCTAATTTGTGATATTTATTAAAATAAAGACTGAAAAGATATGATCAAAGTTTATAAAATCCTTTAGAGGGCCTTTTTTATGTAACTTTAAGGCTTTCAAAGTAAATAATATTCCTCAAAATATCAATATGGTAGTTATAATACAAATAAAAAGATATTCTACTTTTTAGAAGTTATTAAAATTATGGAGCCTAGGACCTCTAGAGGGTAGTCCAGGTTTAAAATATAATTAGATTTAAGAATTTAGTTAAACTAATTGGTGATAGATCCATAGTGGATTATTAAGGGAATCTAGAGAAAATTGAGGTATAATCTTAACATTTTGAAGTGATATCATAGGGAATGGCCATCACCCTAGGCAAATTTTTTCTTGGTATATATCTTGGTGTCTGAAATAAAATTCTAAAAAAAAGCTGTGTATTCAATCATTGAGTCTGGTATTATGTTCTCTTTCAAATACTAATTAAACCATATCTGTTTATTATTTGGAACAGAGTAAAAGATATTGGGAGAAATTTCATTATATTATATAATGTCTCAAAACTTCTACGAAGTAGAATTAACTTCAGTTGTCCAGAAAAGTGACTTAGAATCAGTACTGGAACTTTTCCTCTAGTTCCTCAACTGTCTAATCATGCTTTGCAGTTGGATGTTGAAAGAGACAGTACAGAAAGAAGCTCTGGGCCTAGGCATTATCAAATTGAATAAGACATGGCAATATGCCTCAGTAATTTTAATTACAATAATTTATTTGTAATTTATTGAATTACCTGCCAAATAAATACAGATTTGTATGCTTGAATACTTAGAGAACATAAACTGGAATCCATGATTCTGTTCTGTGACATGTTATTGGAGCTTAATGTTTATCTTTTTTTTTTCCTTGCTGTTTTTGTAATTTCATGTAGGAAGAGGAAAATCTGTGAACTTTATGCAAGAGTGTTGGGAACACAAGAAGCTTTGCAAGTAAGCTATTATCTTTAAACTATGAATATGTTCTTATGTTTGATTTAGGTGGTGAAGCAATGCAAATAATGTACCAGTAGTTTTACAAATATATAAAAAGGGTCTGTTTAGTTTTGAAGATTTATTTAAGTGATTAACAGAAGAAACACTAAAGTTTTCAAGTGCAAATAATATCCAATTCAAAAGGTCACAAATTTGTCATTTACAGTTATGTGTCTCAAAGGGCAAATTTATTTAATGGTTTCAAGAGGAGAAGGTTGTTTCCCCCCCACTTAGTTCAACAGTATTTTATTAGATGCATTTTATTATCTCTCCCATTGTTCCTCCCCACAATTGAACAATTTTTAAATAAAAGAAAATTCAACAAATATGTGTAGTCTTGTAAAACAGATTGCATGAGTTTGTCATGTACTTTGCTGAAATTTAGATAATCTTTATCTACAGAATTTTCTGATCTCGACCTTGTCATGACCTGTTCTTGATGAAGCCTGTCATTATTAACTTTATTTCCCAGATGTTCATTCACCATCACTTTAGAATTTTGCCAGTAATCAAAGTCAAGCTCGATATATAGGTTGAAGATTCTACTTAGTTCTCTTTTTTCAGAGATTGGGAAAACAGTTTTCCTCCAGTTCTTATCACCTTTTCTCATTCTGCATGATATTTCTAAGGCCATTGATCATGATCTAGCAATTTTATCTCCCACTTTACTGGAGAATGTGTCATCCAGACCTTATTATTATCTCATAGTCACCCTGGTTTTCAGTTTATATCAGCCATTGCTTATCTTTATATTCTAAAGATGATTATCCTTAGCAGAAAAAAAAAAACTAATCAACTATGTTGTCTTCATTGTCAGTTATCATCATTGCATTCATCCCGAGACATTACCTTTACACCCTTCTTTTTTGAAATATAATTTTCTTAATATAAGTTTTTGTTATTAGTCGCCTCATTCTGACCTATAGTGTTTCTGACTTCCTTCTTTGGGGCATATATTACTTGCAATGTAACTGCATGGCATAATAGATAAGTCACTTGGAGTACAGAATAGCTAAGTTTGAATCCTACCTCATGCACTTACTTGCTGGTGGCTCTGGGCAAGTAAATTAATTTCTCCCAGCCTTTGTTTCCATATCTATAAAATTGAGATGATGACAGTGCCACCTATCTCAGAGTTTTTGTGAAGATCAATGAAATAATACATGTAATATACTTTGCAAAACAATATAATGAATGGTTAGCTATTAATGTTATCATTCATCTTTGTGTTTCTGGCCCTTATTTTTATTTTCTGTGCCCTGAATATTCACATAGTTCTCTTTAAACATATTCTCCTTTTATACTTCCTCATATTATTTATTTTTGTATTTTTGGAATTTAATTCTTCAAAGCTACCCAGCCTACTTGGTATGATTTCCCCTATAGAATTTTAGATCATAGGGTCTTACCTACCATCCTTTCTTTAAATCCTCATGAATCTGCTAACAATCTGAAAAATAAATCAGATTATCCCTTGCTTTCTTCTATCACAAATTAATATTTTAATCCTTCATTTTTTTAATTACATGTAAAAACAATTTTAACATTGTTTTTTAAAATTTTGAGTTTCAAATTCTCTCTCTCTCCTTTCTTTCTTTCCCTCCTCACAGAGAAGGCAAGTAATTTGATATAGGTTATACATGTATCACAAATTTAAATATGAGATCATTACTTCCCTCTAAGATTGCCTTCATACTACCCCAGCAGTCAGTTCCTAAGTAAGAAGCAGATCCAGAAGAGCAGTTTCCTTTATTGTTTCCTCTGCCTTTTGATAGATGAATTTATCCTTAAGGAAAGCCAAAAAATAGTTAGCTTCTTTGCTTTTGGCAAATAGTCGTCCACATAATTAAAATTTCCTTTCACTAAAGTAATTATATCTCCATGTTGTCAGTACCTTGAGCTGTTTTCAGAATTCCTAAGTTGTTGAGTTTTTCTGCCTAGGTTTTCTATGGTGTGTATTAAGTATCCTCACATCAGGAAATCTTCTTAATCCAATACCCCAACGCCCCCTCCACCCCTAGTGATTTTAGTTATATTATTCCTTTTGAATAAGGTATGTCTCTTCAGACAGTATTCAAGTCATTCCTAACATACATAGCCTCATATATATCTGTAAGATTAAATTTATTGTACATAAGCCCAAGTCTTCTGACACTGAATCCACAGTTCTGCTGCGCCATCCTGTTGCCCATTAAGGCTAGGATGAATGAATGAACTTGAACATTCATCATTCTGTAATTTCTTGTGAAGTCAGCCCAGATCTTTGTTATTGGACACTTGATAAGGTTTTGTTACTCTTTTGTTTTCTCTTTGTATCATTTCCTGTGAATCTTGCAGCCAATACATTATGAGGAGAAGAACTGGTGTGAAGATCAGTACTCAGGAGGCTGCTACACTGCCTACTTCCCACCTGGGACCATGACCCAGTATGGAAGGTACAAGTAAACTGCCCTTTCTTTTAGAAAAGCAATAAGGTGAAGGGTTGAGAGGATAAATAATAGCAGGGAAAAAAATCACAGATACTATGGTTTTTAGTGAATCTGTACAATATGTAAGTCAGCAGGAGCCTGGGTAACAACTTTTGTCTAGTTATGAAAAGCAACAAAAGTATAGTCGACTAATTGTTTGCTTGGATTTTCTTGGGTAGTAGGTAAATAACTGAAGGGAGGTCATAGTATTCAAAGATGAAACAAGATTTTTTTTCATAAAAAAATCAAAACATATATGATGAAATAGCTGCTAACAGAACCTAGACAACAACAGACCTACTCAAGGTGACAAAATGTATTAAGTCCTTGAAATCAGCAAAAGACCTGGATCAGACACATTGAAGCCAAGGAATCCTGAATTAGAAATTGGAAAAGCAGATAACTAGGAAAGGATTTTTTTTAAGGTAGGAGGGAAAGTTGCTAGAATCCTCCAACTACCTGATAGTTTACCTGATAGTTTGATTTATGCCTGACCGAGTGCTTTTATCTCTAACTAAAAACCAGACCAACGTGTTGTTTGGTTTGTTTTTCAAATAATTGATCTCTTCCCATATGCCCATTGTGAATATGTTATTTAGCTCGTTATATTCCAAGGAAACTAGTGTTTTGACTTCTCATATTCACTTTGAAGGGTTATCCGCCAGCCATTTGAAAAAATTTATTTTGCTGGCACAGAGACAGCAACCTATTGGAGTGGATACATGGAGGGAGCAGTGGAAGCTGGAGAAAGAGCAGCAAGAGAGGTATGTACAAGAAAAAGGGCAATAATGCACTATAAATAGTTCTGTTAGTTTATATTTCTGTAGTACTTATTCACATACAAGTCACTTTCCTTATTGTATAATTTATTATCTCTATTTTGGAAATGAAAAAACTGAGGACAGAGAATATGACTATCCCCAAATCCCAAAGATACTTAAAGCAAAGAAACAGGATTCAAACCCAGATCCTCTTTTCTGTTTTCCCCTGTACCAGACATGGGGGAAGTGAATTATCTTTGGAAAGAAAGAGGGATCTCCTCTCTTCCAAAGCCCAAAGGGAAGGCAAACGTATTTCAGCATAGAGTGGTTTTAGTTGTAAAGGAACAGGAGAAGAAGAAAGTTTCTTGTTGCTTGGCCTCGATCTTCCCAATAAAGTAGGAGATAAAAGTTACTCAGAGAAAGAGAATGGATTTAGAATGTGGATATTGATTAGAGAAAGGTATAAAATTTTTAGAAAATCTACAATAGAAAGTTTGAGAGAGTACCAAAAATGTCCATCATACATGCATTAAGAATTGATGATACATAATGTTTTTGCTCTCAGAATAATATTTTAAATGCATAAAACAAATACATAGAATACCAATGATATCAAAATTGTTATTACTTAAAAAAGTTCATACACTTCAGGTTAAGAATTTCTGCCATATATAAAACAAAAAATCAGAATCGTCCTAGATATCCATAATTAGCAAAATGGCTAAACAAAGTAGACCGTATTATATGGTTACAATGCAATATCAGTATGAATGATGGCATATTAATATAATGTTGCTATCAAATTAATATTAATTAATATGCTACTGTTTCATATGTGATGTGTGGAGGAATCCATGGATTTTTGAGGGCCATATGCCAGGAAAACAGGGCCTAACAAGTTTTAGGCAATAGTTGTCTTTTAACTGGTTGTAGACATTCTATAATATGTTATCAGAAGTTCAATCTAATTAAAAGAGTTCAGAATCAGAAGGTTGGTCTTCAACATGTAAATTTTAAAAAACATTTTGTTTTTTTCCAAGTACATGTAAAAAATGTGAATGTTAATTTTTTTAAATTTTGAGTTCCAAATTCTCTTTTCCTATTTTCCCTCTCCCCTCCTTAAGAGGGCAAGCAATTTGATATAGGTTATACATGTGTAGTCATGTAAAACATTTCCATATTAGCAATGTCGTGAAAGAAAACAAACAAAAAACAAGAAAACCAAAGAAAGTTTTAAAAAGTATGCTTTGATCCTTATTCAGGTTCTGTCACTTATTTCTCTGGAGCTAGATAGCATTTTTCATTATAAGCCCTTCAGAATGTCTTAAACAATTGCATTACTAAGAATAGTTAAGTCATTCACAATTGATCATTGTATAAGATTGCTATTACCATATTTAATGTTCTCCTGGTTCTGCTTGCTTAACTTTGCATCAATTCAAGTAAGTCTTTCCAAGTTTTTCTAAAAGCATCCTGCTCATTATTTCTTCTAGCACAATAGTATTCCATCATGGTCATATGCCACAACTTGTACAGCCATTCCCTAATGATAGGCATTCTTTAAGTTTGCTATTCCTTGCCACCCTATAAAGAAAGCTACTATAAATATTTTTGTACATATATGTCCTCCTTTTTAAATCTTATTTACTTATATATTTATATATATATTTATTTTTGTTATTGCTATATCAAAGGATATGCACAGTTTTCTGGCCCTTTGGGCATAGTTCTGAAGTGTTTTCCACAGTGAATGGATCACAGTTTACAACTCCAACAGCAATGAATTAGTGTCCCAATTTGCCACATCCCCTTCAACATTTGTCATTTTCCTTTTCTGTCATATATGTGATAGGTGTGAGGTGTGGTACCTCTGAGCTATTTTAAATTGCATTACTTGCTTTAGATTTAGGGGAATTTGAGAGAACTCAGGCAAGTCCCTGCCTCTGCCATATTGACTTGGCCTCTGAATAGTTAATGTTTTGCCCCCAGTCATCATATGAAGATTATAAGGCATGGGAGAGGAGGGAGTACTGGAGGAAGATAGAGAATTATAGTCTCATAAATAGAAAATATATAGTAATACATAGTGTTAAAATATACATGCAAGTATTTGTTTATTCATTTATTCATTTATTTGATTATGTTTTAAATTTGAATCTTCCAATTTTGCCCAGATTGGAATTATAGGGACTACTCAGGGACCTGGTCTCACTACTTATTACTATGGGAGCTATTATACCTGGTCTGTTTCCAACCTGGAAATTTATCCCTCCTTGAAACACCTGAACTCCCTCCTTCCAAGGACTTAGAGCATGGATGCCAAACTTAAAGCATAAACACTCACTTGGCCCTGTACTTTATAGTTCAGAACTCCTAAATTCAAGTGATTTACTAGTCTTGGCTTTAATGGCACCTGAGAATACTGATATTTCCCCTTACCCCCACCCCAGCCTAACTGATTCTTGAAATATTGAAATATAAGGGAAGAATCAGTGATTTCATTATCACAGAACTTCCCACATGGGAATTCCCTCCTCCTAAGAACAGATCACAGACTGTAACTTAATAGATAAGTCTGAGGCATAAAAGGGTTAAGTAACTTTGGTCATGGTCATACACTGAAATAGGATTTGGATCTAGGTCTTCTGGACTCCTGGTCTCCTGCAACCAGGAATGATAATTCTTATATTTATGGCCTGTTGGCACAGCATTGCAATATTGTTCTTTGTAAAAAATCATTTCACATTAGAGATATGGGGATATACTGATTCACAGAAATATAAATAAAAAATTATATCAAGTATAAAAATACTGTTTATGACAATGTTAAAATGAATTCATGTCATTAGCGAAAATTACAAAATCTGAGGTGATTATAAATTTAAGTTCATTAGATTATTTTTTGTTTTTAGCTCATAATAAAAAACAATTTACATATAATAACCTATTCCTTTTTAGCCATAATTTACATTTAGCATATGCCAGACCATTATTTTCAAAGTAATCTGTATAGAAAAGGAATCTTCTTCTCATTGCTGACACTCTAGTAACTCCCCACAGGGTCCAACTGGACACCCTGACTTATAAAATTCATATTAAGCAAAGATTTCACAAAATTTTACACATCAATTTGTCAGTGTAGACAGACAACTTTACATACATTAGCTTTCTCAGATGGATGATCCGTTGATTTTAAGTTATACAAGAACTATATTTTTAACTCATTGTCTGGGTCGGTTGATTTTGCTACTGACTTCACTGATTAAATTATCTTCTCCCTGTTTTACCTTGGCCAAATAGCCCTTGATATTGGTAACAGAGTTTTATTACAAATTTGAGCTTCTCTGATATATTTAGTACTAGAAAATAAGCTTTCTGTTTGCTTCCAGTTAGATTTGCATTCCCTTTGTCATTATTTGTTTATTTTACATTAAAACTGATTTAATTCTGCCCTCTCTTACTTCATGCATTTAATTCAGGTCATTCCCTAGGTCAGATTACATTCCTTCCCTATCTCTCCCTATTGATATTTTCAGTTCAGTTCCAAGGCTACCCCTTCCATGAAGGCTCCTCAACTGAAAGTGATCTTAACATTTAGATTTTACCAGAATATATTTATCTTTTGCCCCATCACATTCTACCTTGTGTCATACTTATTTTTGTTTCTTTGCATTGTGCCCTGCCCTTGCCTCCTACAGATTAGACTGTCAATACAAAACAATTGTATTGTTATCTTTGTAACACTTTCCCCTAGAAAACTGTATTTCACATAGTTGGCATTTGTATTGAATAAATAAATGAATGAATTGAGCAATACTTAATAGTATTTTCTTTCAGGTGTTGAATGCCTTTGGGAAGGTGCCAAAAAAAGACATTTGGGCACCAGAACCAGAGTCAAAGGTAAATTTCTCCTTCCTTCCTTTCCCTCTCTCCTTCCCTCCCTATTTCCCTCCTCTCTAGCTCTCCTTTCCTCCCTCCCTCCCTTCCTCCTTCTTCTTTCCTCCCTTCCTTCCCTCCTTCCTTCCTTCATTCCTTCTCCTTCTTTCCTTCCTTTCTTTCTTTCCTTTCCTTCCTTCATCTAATACATATACACTTGTCTTCCTTCACCCAGGATGTTCCAGCCTTGACTATTACCACCACCTTCTGGGAAAGAAACTTACCATCAGTTCCAGGACTGCTGATGGGTATCGGAGCGACCACTTCCATAATTACATTGTGTATCATGATTTGCAGATGCAAGAGAATCATATGATAGATTCTAAAATTTCCTTTTCATGCTTTTTGATTCTTCCTTCCCAGCACCATCAAAAGGAAAACCTGGAAAAATTAAAGGTGGTAGCATTGGACCCTATTTTTTGTGCACTGGATTTTACGAGCCAATTTTGTTCCTGTGAGTGTTAAAGTCATCCCCCCAAAAAACAAAATAGAATAAAATAAATTCCCATTACATCAGTTTCAATAGGAGCAAGGTCTATCCCATCACTTGTATGTGCAGATTAAGTTGTGTCCATTGATGGAATAAAACCATAGTGTCAAATTTTGAATTTCAGGAATTTAAAATTCTCAAGGGAAAGCTTTTAAAGCCCAGCTGCTTGTGGGAAACAATCACTTACTTCTTTATCCTGATTTCTTTCTTTAAAAAAACAAGCACACCTTGTGATTTCATAAATAAATTTCTTTTTTACCTTTTCTGTAGTAGCTCCATAAGTTAAGGATGAATCCTGTAAAATAATCATCACAGCAAGATTGGCCTGACAGCCAACTGGCTATGGTGACTAAACTATATTGTTGGGGTTCTCCCTTCATCTTTTGGGAATGGGGGTGTTAATAGAGCCCAGTGTTCACAGAGCTTCCTGGAGTGAACATACATCTTCTCTCAATCATTTTAATGTAACACTAAAAATAAAAATGTTGGATTGCAGCATATATTTAGGAGTGTGTCTTGTATACATCTGCTGAGGGGATTGCTGTTCCATTTCTAATTCCTACAGATTGTCTTATGACTTGGCCTCCTCTGCTGCTAGATTAATCATGTATGTATGTGCGTGCACATGTGTGTTTTCCTTTGCTGCTAGAGATGTATTCCAGACCTGAGGAGAATGTATTTACTGAGGTATACAGCTTAAAGTGTTGTAATAGTTGTGATAGGATAGTCTATGAATAGAATCTTTTATATTAGGCTAAACTAAGTATTTTTTAAAGGATTATAATTATCTTATTCTTACACATATAACCAGTATACCCCTCCCCCCACCCTAGTATGCCTTGAAATTGGGGAGAAAATCAGTTAATTCTTTATCAGTAAAATCTCAAATGTGCATTTAGGGCTAGAATTGAAACTGGGGGTAGGGTCTATCAAGAGCTTTCTTTTTTCACTTGTGGCCATTTTTCATTTAAACTAGTAACCCCGAAATGTAATGCTACTTTTGTTTACTTAGTACCACTTTTTTTCTACATTATGATTAGATGGCAATCAAACCAAATATTTTGATGAAAATTCATATTCATAAAGATTCAGATTGTACTCAAATATAGAAACAAATTTTTAGATTTCAGAGTGCTATATATTTTCAAAAGTAATTCTGAAGGGGCAGCAAATGTAATCTTATAAATCACTCATCAAAAAAAAGTGGAAATTGATGGAAATGATCCTGGCCTTTTTAATTTTACTTTAAATAAAAGATAGGAAATCAAGTGGATTATAAATTTCCCTTATTGTAGAAGACATGTTAGTCCAATACATACAGATTTCTTCCTCATAATGGCATTTTGCTGTCACATTTTTGAAAACCTTCTTAAATCCAAAGCAGCACTTCTAAACAAATGTTAATAGTAATGTGAGTTTGGAAAAACAGAAGCCATCCAGATAATAATTATAGTTATGTTAATAGAGAAAGTAATATAAACAATCTGGCAAAGTCAATCATGGCATATCTATTTATCATAATTTGTCCAACATAAGTCCAGGGACCAGAATGTTTCCCTTATATGATTTTCCAGATAACTGAAGCCTAACCTTCAGATGCCAAAACTTTAAAAATCTTAACTTTCATGGAGCTCTCTCAGGTGAATAATGACACATTTTCATATTCTCGTTAAACAAAAATTTAGCCTTTTACTTTATTTCTCTAGTTTCTTATTATGAACACTAATTGTACACCTTCATTTAATACCCTCCAAAGCTCTTTGTCCTATCTAGAGGCTGCCATACTGGATGATTGTTCAGCTCCTGCTAGATCCTCCACTATTGTCATTTGTCAGTGTCAGCTTTGCCTCTCTTTCTCAATCTACCATGCCTGGTATAAATTGGGAAAAACTATTGATTGCCAAAGAAAACTATTGATTGCCAAACCAACCTGACTTAAAATCTTAAAGAGCACTACCCTGAGGCAGCAAGAAAGCTAGAGGCCTCTCCTTAGTGAAAAGTGGCCTTTGTGACAGTTACTTTTACCTTACAGTTCTGAACTCTTGGCTGTTTGCTTTCAGGGGTTCTACTTTCCTCCCTTGATACACTGTAGGCATGCTTCTAGACTATTTTGAAAGAATCCCCTTCCCTAATTTATCTTAATTCCTCGTATTCACTAGTCAGTTCCGTCAGTTGTAGCACTTCAATGGAGAACCAGTGATTTAGGTTTCTGTTGGGCGTGAGTAAAGGGTTAGATTTAATACTAGCCTCAGCTGGTACTAGCAATTAACTCCCAAGTCTTATAAGCTCAATCAGTAGACACTTTTGTGGTATATAGCCATGACCATGTTTTTGTGGAAACAGCCATATGACCATGATTCAGAAGACAGAGGAGTTCTGTGATTTTTATCAAGTCACTTGCCTCCCCTGAGCCTCATTCCTCCTCTGAAAAATCAAGGAATCTTATTCTCTCTTGTGCTTATAAACTAGCCAGTCCATTCTTGTTGATACAGTTGTCTTAAACTATAGATTAAATTAATCACATAATAAGTGCCACTCCAGATGTTTTCATGGAATCAGCTAGAGGTGAGGATTTATAGATCATGTTACCTGGCTGAATAGAGTTGGTAATAAACTTTCCTGGACCAAATGAATGAAGTCACTTTGAGAAACTGGATAACATGTTGGCCATCTACTTCAGTATATCAGAGACTGGAGGAGGAGTCCTTTCATAAAATCTCTAGAAACAGAGAGCAGTTAAGCCTTTTGATGGTCATTAACAATACTGTGTCATGGGAAAACTTTGAAATGAAAGATTGGGGAATATGTTCAGTTTTTCAGTTTAGTGTCTGATGTTTTGTGTCTGAAATTTGCCTCAAAGCCGTGTGGGGAAGTGTATGTGTTCTTTGGCTATAAAGTAAGATTTTGCCTTTACTGTTTTGTTTGTTAATAAAGTAGAATGAATATCACCTCTGAGTTGATCTTGCTTACTCTCTTGGAATGTAAATTTGGATTGACAGAGAGTTATGAAAGCCATTTTTTTGGCCAGAGGCCAACAATAAAGAGCAAGCACAGATATATGGTTGAAATTAGCACTTAAATCGCAGAACTTCTTATTTAAATTTTAAAAATCTAATTGGAAAAAGTGACAGAGTAAGACAGTGAGAACTATTACATCTCTCCTATTAGGACTCTAGGGACACTTCTGAGGGATTTGATTTTCTTTCTCTAATGCCACTGGATTGAAATCACCATTTTTGTACAAACCCTTTACTCTTAGCAACTAATAATTAGTGTCTGAATTCCATTTAACTAATATCAATTAGAATTTTCAAAGGGCTATTTATTTCAAAGACATAGAAAACACAAAAGTACATATCCTTCCCTCTCAACATCTCATGGGCACCTTTTCCCCTATATTCTCCCCTGGTCTGGGTAGAAGGCTCAGACTTAGCCATTTTCTACATGGGTGTTGATCCCATCATGTCTTTCTCCAAATGCAGCTCTCTGAGGAGTCCTTGGCTGCCTCCAGCTGGCTCTTGAAGGAGCCATCCTTATATTATGGAGGCTAGGCTGGTTGCAACACCAAGCTTGGACCTGACCCTGCCCCTCCCCCCCTAGACATAACTTGCTTCACCTGATCCTTTGAAACTCACAAGGTCATAGCCCCAACCTCACCAAAGATGAAAGAACAGACACTTGGACAAAAAAGAGGCTCCTATTCATAGCCTTCATGTTGACTTTGTATGGGAGACAAATGAAGTCTCGCAGAATTGCCTGCCTTTAGCATACCAATAGCAGGAAAAATTACCTGAAGATGAAGGGGAAAGATGGGGAGGTGAGAGAGGAAGAGAGGGGAGGGAGGGAGAGAAAGAAAAGGAGGGAGAGAGAGAGAGGACAGCAGGACATGACACTTCTTCATTAAGATGTAGATATAAAGTCCCACATCAATGATGTCTTGTTCCTCAAATTTAACTTGTACAAAACATCTCTCTCCTATTTCTTTCCCATTTTTCCATTTATCCAGATTTTCAGTCCCAAAGCCATCCTTACTCTCTATTCCATATCTGCAAATAATTCCTAAATCTCTCACATTCATCCCTTTCTATCTACTCCCATGGCTACCACTAGAAAAAAAATTTCAAAGGGTATAATCTAGAATGGATGTAGAGTAATTTTGGTTGAATCCAAGAGATCAAGAAAAGGATAACTGAAAGAGCCTAACGCTCTGGTTTGATCTTGTCCCATGTTGTCTCATTAACCTTCCACTGCCTCTCCATTACCTCCAAGGTCTTATACCAAGTCCTATGTTTGGCTTCTAAAGCTCTTCACAACCTGTTTCCTTCCTGCCTTTCTAGTCTTTATTTTCCTCCATATATTTGATAACTCAGCAACACTGGCCTTACTGTTCTCCAACACTTGCCTCCTAAGTCTGTGCCTTTTTAGCAGCTGTTCCCAGTTTCTGGAACACTCTCTCATCCTCTGGATTGCTTCAAAATAGCTCAAGTCCCATATATAGACATAATCATTTACATGTTTTCTCCATTAATTAAATATTTGGGCTAATTAGGATCTGGGTAAATGGCAATAGGCTAAGAATAATGCAGTTTTACCTTAAACGCCATCTGGAATCTTGGGGAGAGTTGCTGAATGGAACTCTTAAGGAGCCTCAGAGGCTATTGGTATCCAACTGCCAGGCACTCTTGGAGTTGAAGTATTCCTCTGAGAGACTGGTTGGATCTTGCTCTCTGTAAAACGGTAGAAACCTGAGTGGCAGTTGAAAGCGGAGAACAGGTTGGAGTTTGGGGAATAAGTTTGAAAAAGAACTGTTTTCATCTGTGTGACTGTAGTGAGGCAGACCTACTCAGGCCTATCAAGGCCCAGGTGAAGCCTACCTAGACCCTGAAAAGAGCTAGTAGTTGGAAGTGTAAACTAGAAAGAATACAAGGAGACAGTGACTATAAGCTATATATAGAGAGATTATTAATTGTACAGGTTATTTAGAATAGATAATGGGGATTAGTGATAGTTTAAGGAATTTTAAGGAAGCTCAAGTTTCTTGAGCAAGAAGACAGTTCTTACGAACCAGTGATGTGGGAAAAGTTTAGTTTCCTTTTAGAACTGGGGACTATTTCCTCAATCCATTGTTTACCTCTCCTTCCCTTCCCTAAAACCTTCAAGAAATATTAAATAAGTTTTATTTTAGCTGTCTCCCAGTAAGTTTTACTCAGCCATCTCTGAGGAGGTCCAAACTGTTACCAGAAAGCCTCAGCTCATTCGATAAGATCAAACTACTTGTATTCCTTTATGGAAAAATGGCATGTGTAACTCTCAAAAATTGTACTCACTATTATAGTAATTAGAAGAATTATTCATATGGAGAGGGTGGGGTACTAAATGGTCTAAGATGATATGCAAAAAAAAGAAAAGGGTGGGGAATAGAAGATGGCAACAAGAGATACTTAAAAGAATAAGAAAAATAGGATAATCTATATCACACAAAAAGGTGCATGGGAAAGGGGGGAACTATTATAAGAAGGAGAGGAAGAGAGTGTGTGTTAATAGGTAATACTTAAAACTTATTCTCAGTGGAATCAATTCTGAGAAGGAAGAGCAGCTAGATCCATTGGGATATCGAATTCTATCTTACCCTACAGGGAAAGTCAGAAGGGAAAAACCAAGGTGGGTAGGTGAGTGGGGAGTTCAAAAAGGGAGGGAAAGAGTGGGAGGAGGGAATTTAATAGACTTTAAAAACATAATAAGAGGGGTATGGGAAGGGAGGGGGGCAGAGGGGAAGTAAACTGAGGGTGGAGATGGGGGGGCCTGATTAAAAAGCAAACCACTGGTTTAAAAGGAAATAGCAAAAAAAGAAAAGGCAGAACTAGGAGAGCAATTCAAAATGTTGGGGAATAAACAGCTCATAATGATAGCTCTGAATGTGAATGGGATGAACTCACCCATAAAAAAGAAGCAAATAGCAGAAGGGATTAAAGACCAAAATCCTACCATATGTTGTCTACAAGAAACACACATGAGGCAGATAGAAACACGCAAAGTAAAAATAAATGGCTGGAGCAAAATCTATTGGGCTTCAACTGAGAAAAAGAAGGCAGGAGTTGTGATTGTGATATCTGACAAAGCCAATGTAAAAATAGATCTGATTAAAAGAGATTGAGAAGGTAATTACATCCTGATAAAAAAGGCAGTATAGACAATGAGGAAATAATCAGTAATCAATATGTACACACCAAATGGTATAGTATCCAAATTTCTAAAGTAGAAATTGGTGGAGGTCAAGGAGGAAGTGGATAGTAGAACTATACTAGTGGGTAACCTGAACCTTCCTCTATCAGATCTAGATAAATGAAACCAAAAAAATAAATAAAGAGGTAAGAGATGTGAATGAAATCTTAGAAAAAATAGAATTAATAGATATGTAGAGAAAAATAAACAGAAATCCTCAGCTCAAACCAGCTTATAGTCAGCAGGTTTTCAGACAACTAAAGTTAAAAAAGATACTGTATCCCAATTTCCACCCAACAGTGCTTAGCACAGTCCCTGACCCATAATAAATTGTTATTGACTGATTGGTGGATGGATTGAAAAGGTAAACGTTTTTACAATTTAAATCACTTAGTACTCCTCCCTGATCTATACATAGGGCAGGGAGACAAGATGACTTAGGGGGTTGTGTCTGGGCTCCATTAAGAGACTAACCCTGCTTCCTTGATGATTTTGACATACTCTATCCCCCTGCAACAAATGGCCCACACTGCCTCTTTACAGACATATAAGAAGGAAAAGGTGGACCTGAAAACTGAGGGGTAGGCCCTAGGCTGAAAGCCAAGGCTGTAGTTTTGCCCCAAGCAGTCTTCCCAACCTTCCCTTGTAAAAAGTGGCAAACTTTCTGCCCAGTCCCAACCAGGAAAACGGGAATCAAAGAAGACATTTGGATTGGGGTGAGGTTGTGCCAATATGTTTGGTTGTATAGGGATTCAGTGAAAAAGGATGGAAATCTAGGCACTTGGGGAAGGAATCCAGGCTGGTAAACTTCATATGCTCCTTACTTGAACAAGAAAGACTCCTTTGGGCATATCTACCAGAAAAGAGAAACAAGTTGAAAAAAACATTTTTTTTAAATTCAACATTGAAATACCAAAGATTTTAAAAGGTAAAACCCTCAATTAAAGCCCAGTGTGTTATCAGATAAATCAACAAACCAGACCCTAAAGCCAAAAAAGAAGGATGTGCTTTAAATACCCAAAGAAGGTGAAGCTCTCTTAACAATATAAGACAAAAGAAAATGAACTTAAATCTTATGAAATATAAAATCCTAAGGATTCTTAAGATCATGGGATAAGAAATAGAGAATAGTTCAAGAGACAAACTATGAAAAAGGATGACTAGATGTCAGACTTAGAACTTTTGATATAAAGATTTTAAGACTAGATCCAATAGGGAGAGTCTCTCACAAGAAGAGAAAGAAATTGGTAATACAAAATACTGAAATGAAGAAAAATCTGGCAGGAATTAACCTTAAGGCAATATTAACAAAAGAATAGATTTTTAAAGTAACACAATATCTGAAAAATAAATAAGCCATGAATTCCCAAAGAAAAACTTTAGAATTAGATTGCTTTTTAGATGAATTATATTATACTTTCAAAGGACAAATAATTTCAGTATTACATAAACTGTAATAATAAAAGACTCCTCCAATCTCTCTGACTTTTTAGTTTGTACAAAATTTTTATGGACATCTTTTGTATAGTATTGAGATTAATTGTTCTTTGAATGTTTGATAGAATTCACTTGTGAATCCATCAGGCCCTGGTGATTTTTTCTTAGGGAGTTCTTTAATGGCCTGTTCAATTCCTTTTTCTGATATTGGATTATTTAAGTATACTATTTCTTCTGCTGTTAATCTAGGCAATTTATATTTTTGCAAATATTCATC